>NC_081569.1:6244709-6259791 GCF_022355385.1 Mustela nigripes
GAGAGGAGGAAGCAGGCTCCCTGCTGAGCAGAGAGCCCGATGCGGGGCTCGATCCCAGGACCCCGAGATCGTGACCTGAGCCGAAGGCAGAGACTTAACCCACTGAGCCACCCAGGCGCCCCCCAACCACTCTTTCAGGGCAAAGGATGCAGCAGAGAACCAAGCAGACGGGAGCTGCCTTCACGGACTTCATAAGCTAAAGGCGGAAACAATAAGCCAGAGAAATAAAGCTCCCTAGACTGTTCGGGAGTAAGAATGGATAATGAGGAAAAATAAAGGAGACACGAGTAACGTGGCCAGGAAGGCTCCTGGGCAAAGGGAACTTCTGAAGAAAAATGCAAAGGGGATGAGATATAGCAATAGGGCAGAGGGCACAGCAAGGTGGAGGGCTTATACCTGGAGGGGGGTAGGAATAGTGAGGAGGTCGGTGGCATTCCTGAGGCAAACGCTCCCCAAGCCCCTCTCCTGGGCCTGGTCCCTGTAGGGTTGGGTGGTTGAGAGAGACAGAGACTTGTTGAGGACAGAGAAGGGTGAGGTTTGTGGGCAGGAGACATGCTTCTGGAATCGGGAAGGGCCTTTGGGTTCTGATTGGGGTTGAAGCTTGATCTTGGGGGTCTTTTCTACTCAGCTAACCCTGTGCCCAACAGGAAAGCCTGTACCTCTGCCTGTGGCAAGAGAAAAGTAATGAAAATCATCCTCAGATTCCGGGTTACACCGCATGTTTGCACAGTTTACAAATTCATACCTAGAATCTCCTTTGATTCCTGCTGGGATCGGCCAGTAGTCTCTCCCCGTGTTTTTGAAGAGGAGACAAGGCGCTCGGAAAGGTTGCATGTCCTGCTCCATCACACACAGGACACGTCTGGGTCTCTGGAATGTTCCTGTGGGCCCCTCCCCGAGGGGCTGGCTCCCTGAGGGGCTTCTCTGCTCTCCCTCCTCCAGGCTACGTGAACTTCCGGCTGCAGTACCCCGAGCTCTTCGACAGCCTGTCCCCAGAGGCTGTCCGCTGCACCGTGGAGGCCGGCTACCCTGGTGTCCTCTCCACTCGGGACAAGTATGGCCGCGTGGTCATGCTCTTCAACATCGAGAACTGGGATGCTGAAGAAATCACCTTTGACGAGGTCAGTGGGGGACCACCTTCCCGGGCAGGGGAGAACTTGCAGGCAGGGCCTGCGGGCCCATACATGGCTGCTGCCCCCGGGTCCCCTTACCAAGTGGGAGTGACAGCTGTGGGTCACCCTTGCCAAGTGCTGAAAGCCGAGATGACACAGAGCACGGGGATTAATGGACGGCAGGTTGGGAGAGATTCTAGAAAACCCCAGTTTCAACCTATTAAGCACTCTGAGTTCTCTGCTATATTTACTTAACCATGAGTTGAAGAATATTCTTTTTTATTTTATTTATTTATTTTTTTAAAGATTTTATTTATTTATTTGACAGAGAGAGATCACAAGTAGGCAGAGAGAGAATGAGAGAGAGAGGAGGAAGCAGGTTCCCTGCTGAGCAGAGAGCCCGATGCGGGGCTTGATCCCAGGACCCTGGGATCATGACCTGAGCCGAAGGCAGAGGCTTTAACCCACTGAGCCACCCAGGCGCCCCTCTTATGATTTTATTTTTTTCTTCATGATAAAGGTACTCGGCAATTCCCATCACCTATTTACCCGTCCCCTCACAGCCCCCTCCTCTGATGACCGTCAGTTTGTGCTCTATAGTTAAGAGTCTGTTTTGTGGTTTGCCCCTTTGTCTTTTTTCCACTTTATTCGTGTGTTTCTTAAGTTTCACATAAGAGTGAAATCATATGGTGTTTGTCTTTCCCTGATGGATTTCTTTCAGTTAGCATCACACTCTCTAGCTCTTTCCATGTCATTGCAAATGACAAGATTTCATTCCTTTCGATGGCTGAGTGATGGTCCATTGTACGTATATACCCCGTCTTCCTTCATTTGTCTGTTGATGGGCCGTAGTTCAGCTATTGTAGATAACACTGCAATAAACATACGAGTACATAGGTCCCTTTGAATTAGTGTTTTTGGTCTCTGCATTTACATATGTGTGTGTGACTTTTATGGTCAAGCCCCTAAGAGACCTACACTAAGTGGGGGAACTAGGGTTTGTCTTGGGAGAACATCAGCATGTCCCTCCAAGCCCTTAAAAAAAAAAAACTGTGCAGACTCACTTAAGAAGATGTTATCTCATTGTCCCAGCATCATCATTTATTGAGAAATCCGACTTTTTTCCCCGGTAACTTGAGATGCCATCTTTATCGTAGCCTATATTTGCATCTACATTTGGGTTTATTTCTGGACTTGTATTCTGTGCCAACAATTTCTTTCTATTTATGCTCCAATACCACAATGTTTTAATTACAGATTGTGTAGAATGTTTAATATGTTAGGGTTAGTTCTGTCGATGTGAGTCTTCTTTTTCAGGGCTTTTCTAGCTATTCTTCTTATGTCTGCTTTTTCCTAGAGAGTTTAGAATTAACTTGTCCAGCTCCAGGAGAAATGTATTTTTATTGGGAACAAACTTGGGGAAAATTAGAATCCTTCTGAATGCAACAGCCAACAGCTAACAGCTATCCGCGAATGAGGGGTGCTGTCCCTTTAACGTGCCTACTTTGGAACTTTTCTATTTCTATTATTTTTCTATTCTTTTCTATTTCTATTATTTTAATTAACTAATTTAAGTAATGTCTGCACCCAACGTGGGGCTCAAACTCAACGACCCCAAGATCAAGAGTCACAGGCTCTACCCACTAAGCCAGCCAGGTGCCCCCTACTTTTGAACTTTTTAGAGCCTTTTAAAGTTCTCCTCACAAACATTAGACACCTTTTTCCTTAAGTTTGTCTTAAGTGTTGCTTTAAATGGGGTTTTCTCTGACATTATATCCTCTGATTGGTTATTGTTGATATATATGGAAATTATTGTTTTTGTATATTAATTTTATATCCTGAATTTTTAAATTTATGGTAGTTTTATAATTGAGTCTCTCGGGTTTTCCAAGAGTGCTATCATATTATTGTAAATAGAAAAGACAGCTTTTCTTTTCCATTTCTACTTATGGCCCTGATTTTTTTAAAAAAAGATTTTCTTGCTACTGGCTTTAGGACTGACAGGTGTGTGTGTGTGTGTGTGCATGTGTGTGTTTGTGGAAGAGATTTAAAAATATTTTTTCTTGGGTTACTGGCTGGCTCAGTTGCTAGAGTATGCACCTCTTGATCATGGGGTTGTGAATACATTGGGTGTAGACATTACTTAAAAATAAAATCTTTAGGGGGACCTGGGTGGCTCGGTCAGCTAAGCCTCTGACTTTGATTTTATCTCAGGTCATCATCTCAGGGTCATGGGATAGAGCCCTGCATCAGACTGCGCTCAGTGTGAAGCCTGCTTTAGATTCTCTCTTCCTCTTGCTCATTCTTCTCTTTCTCAAATAAATAAATAAAATCCTTAAAAAAATAAAATCTTGTTTTATTTATGACTTCAGTGTGGGGCTTGAACTCATAACCCTGAGGTCAAGACCTGAGCTGAAATCAAGAGTCAGATGCTTAACTGACAGAGCCACCCCCCCAAAATCAAATCTTTAAAAAAAGACTATTTAAAAAATATTTTTTCTTATTATGTAAGTGATATGTACTTATTAGAAAATGCAAAAATATCATAAATTAAAAATCATACACCATTCTACCACTCAGAGATTTCTATCATCTCATATCCTTCCAATCCACTTTTTCTAGAAACAGGCACACACATGCACACATACACATATTTTTTTCTTATAAAAATCATACCCTACAATAATATATCATGATTGAATATTTTCCTGTATCATTATATATATTTTATATAATTATGTATATCATTATATATTTTTATATATAAAAATAATAATATATAAAGTTATATATCTATAATTTTAACTGTTCCAGAATATTCCATGGCATGAATATACCATTTCATCAGTCCCTTATTGTTGGGCATTTAGGTTGTTTCCAGTGTTTCTACTATTAAAAGGGTGCAGGGATAAGCACTCTAGCATCTAACCATGGAAATGACTCAAGGTTATTTTCTTGAGACACACCCACAGATGTGGAATGGGCCATTTTTTAAAGCCTGTGACAAATTTTCTCCAGTAAAGGATGTACTCGTTAGCTCTCCCCTGAGGACCTTAAGCCTTAATTATCTTTGCACGTTGGGTCTTATGGCCCGTCCACTCTGTGTCCAAGATCTTGCAGGCATATTGTTTCATCCTGGAGAAGCTACTAGAGAACGAGGAAACTCAGATTAATGGTTTCTGCATCATCGAGAACTTCAAGGGCTTTACCATGCAGCAGGCTGCCGGACTTCGGGCTTCGGATCTCAGGAAGATGGTGGACATGCTCCAGGTGAGGCCTCCCCCTCTGCCTTGCAGGAGCCTCACACAGGTAAGGAGGCTGGGAAGCTGGGCCCAGATGCCCCACTTAAGGGCGCTGGCCGGCACCCGAGAAGAAGACCACCTACGGCCATCTTGAGGAATGATGATCACAAAGGCTGGCTTGGTGATCAACATTCATTCCTGAACGCCTTGAGAGCAGACCCTTCCTCCCTTCTACTTCATTTTACAAACCTTGAAACCGAGGCTCAGGGACTTGAGTGCCCTCATAAAACTCTAAAGTGGCAGACGCCAGACTTGAATCTCTACCTTTGGACCTGGGATCCCCTTCTCTGTCCAGACATGTCACACTGCTTCTTTTTGAATGTGACTTTGACCCCAGGAAGGGATGATCGCTAATGTCCCTGACAGCTCACTCCTGTATATACTGACGTGTTCAGAAGTCCTCCTGAAGTCTGCTTTATGTTTATCTGGGAAAGGAGGGGTGAGAGATGGGGTCATGGTGGGGGGCGGGTGTTGAAGGACAGTGAGGTAGGACAGCAGTGTCCTTGGGGTCTATAATAGTTTTCAGTCCACTCTGTGGGCATTTGGGTTTGGAAAAGCTCAGTCACCTAAACACCAAACAACGCTACCATGTCATTTCCTCACTTCTTGGGGTTGTACACCAGCAGGGAGAGGGCTGGGCTGCATGGCCTCTGGGGCTCCCTCCCCAATACGGCCCAGCGATGGAACCTTTAGTGAGCTATCCTTTGGGGCAACCATGTGATGAGACAAGTCTGTCCTCGAGCCAGTGGGAGGCAGTGGGGGAGCGAGTGGGAGCCTCCGACGCCACCGGGGCCATGGACTGGGGACCTCTCTGTCACTGCAGGATTCCTTCCCAGCCCGGTTCAAAGCCGTCCACTTCATTCACCAGCCGTGGTACTTCACCACGACCTACAACATGGTCAAGCCTTTTCTGAAAACCAAGCTGCTCCAACGGGTGAGTGCGTGGCCACACAGGGAGGGCGCTCACCAATTCTCTGGCGGTAGCAGGAAAGCGCTCCTGAGACAGGGGGATGAGGCTGGGAGGGGGAGCGGACCCCACCTGAGTCCTCCTCAGACTGTGCCGTGGTCCTGAGCCGAGTGACAGCACGACCGGGAGGACTGTGGAGACGGACACCATCCGGCACACGAGGCATGCTGTGCCTTTCTCCTCCTGCCCCTTTCTTCCCTTCCGGTCCCCATCCTGAGGGCACCCCTCACTCAGCTCTGGCTCCCTGGCTTCCCTGCAGGTCTATGTCCACGGAGATGACCTCTCTGGCTTCTTCCAGGAGATCGATGAGGACATCCTGCCCGCCGACTTTGGGGGCACACTACCCAAGTATGATGGCAAGGTCGTTGCTGAGAAGCTCTTTGGCCCCCGGGGCCAAGCCGAGAACACAGCTTTCTGAGGACGGCTCCAGCCACCCAACCGTAGTTAGCACCCCCGGGCTCTCCTCAGCTGTCCTGGACCCAGAAGTTTGGGAAAAGGGCTGCCCGAGGTGGCTGTGGTTCCCCGGAACCTCCCTAAGTTTGGATGAGTTCAGGTGTCACCGTCCTCTCAAGTTGGGGGTCAATAAAGCAGGGGCAATTCCCTTGAACACGAAGAATTGGGGAGAATTCTATTTCTACCGCCTCTGGCTCTTAGGACAGTGACTTGTGTGGGGTTGAGTTTCAAAGACGCTGAGCTTCTCCATGATCTCCTTTCTAGCAGTTTTACCTCCGAGGGTCTGTGAAAACAGGCAAGGAGGCTGATTTAAAGGTCTCCCCCCTGCCCAAGTAAAATACAGTGAAATACATTAGAAGGATAAGGGGGGGGGGATATAAAATGATTTAGCAAACACTAATTTTGGCCGCTGGCAGGCAGCTAAGGGCTTTTCCACGTGGGATTTGGGGGTGGAAGGGGCCTCGAAGGGGCTCCGTTTTGTTGGTGGCCTATTCCCCTCAGTCGGGCATGGTGTGATGTGTGCAGTGATGGTCAGGAGCTGGGCCCCCTTTCCCGGGTGGCGGTTGTGTCCCCTCCTATGTGAGGTCTCTCCTCTAGACCCCTTGCCTTCACTGGTAGTTTTTTGCTTTTTTTAAAGATTTTATTTATTTGTTGGAGAGAGAGAGAGCATAAGCAGGGGGAGCAGCAGGCAGAGGGAGAAGCAGGCTCCCTGCTGAGCTAGGATCCCGATGCTGAACTTGATCCCAAGACCGTGGGATCATGACCTCAGCCGAAGGTAGAGCTCAACGACTGAGCCACCCAGGCGCCCCCAGCTGTGCATGTTTTGACACATGCAAACACTTTCCTTCTGTAAAGTCTGCTTTCCTCAAGTGCTTGGTGGTTTTTGAGTGTGGGCTGAGAGTCCGCGTTAGAGCAGAGCTGACTGCTGGGCACCCAAGCTTGTGGGCATTGCCAGCGGCTTCTCCCCAGATCCGCCACTGACTTTCCCAAGTGGGGGCACACACGTGTGCCTGTGGTCTGGCCAGTGTGGTGGCTGAGGGTCGGCTGGTCTATCTGCACCTGCCCAGGGACCCCAGGTACCCCAGTGATCACCCCTGGGCTTTCCCAGACTTGCCCCTCCTTGTGGGCGTGAAACACCCTGGGTACTGCACCCACTTTTGGGGACAGGACCTTCAGCGATTTCCTGGGCTAGAGGTATAATCCATCTGCTTTCACTCAGAAATTTTTCTGATCCACTGAGAGTCATTGTTCTTGCTTTCAGCACGTATGGGTACGTGTGAATGTACATTCACACACATGCATTGATTTCTTATATCCCTTCTTTCTAGGTTGTGCAGGGTATGCTCATATCCCGGTAGCTTCTTTCTTTATAGTGATCGCAGTTGAGAGTTCATGGTCATAAATGATACTTACATAGGACTCCTGAGCTGGAGGAGGAATCATAGCAGATTATCGCAGGTGGAGGGTTGGGAGGCTTGAGGATTTTCCCTAGACCCTTTCTTCAAACCCTTCAAAATGCTTTCGGAGGTGAGGGTCCCCTTTTCCAAATCAAATCTTACACGGAACTCTTATTGGAGTCTGAAAGAGGGAAGGTACTCTGGTTACCCGCCAAAGGATCTCCTAGAACATCAGGGGCTGAGAAGGTATTTCAAGTATGAGGGTGTGAACCCGGAGCGGTGGTGCCAAGGGGTCGAGTGATCAGGGGTGGAGACTCACATTCGGCAGGATTGGGAGCCTTGGGGACCCTACGGGTAGAGCTGTTGGTAGGAGGGGTGTGTGGGTGAGGCTGAGGTAAAGAAATTTTCAGAGCTCTCAGGATATACTTCTAGTTGTCTTGTAAGAGTTGGTCCCAAATCTGAGGGAAACAAAGGCTGATCCCTCTGGAATGACTTCATTGGTCCCCAACTGCCAGGAGCCCTTGTAAATGCAGCCCAGGCCCACCCTCTGGTTGATGGGGGCTCTACTTTACAAATGAGATCAGGATGTGGAGAAAACTGCAGGCAGATGCCGACAAGGAAGCTCTTGGGGCGGCCTTGGCTATCACTCGGATCCAAATGGGATGCTGGGGTCACCCCTACAATCAGCAGGGCTAGCACCTCAGCTCAGGGTCGGGATCTGACAAGCAAGCCCAGCTGCTTTCCGAAGAAGAGGCTGTGGGGTTGGGGCCCTGTGAGTCAGCTCCAAATGTGGGCTGGCACCGCCCCCTGCTGGTCGTTCCCTGGTACTGCCCCTCCAGGCGCAGAGAACCACAGGGGTATGAAAGAGAGGTGAGGGGAACAGGCCAGCTCTCTGTCTAGAAAGGGTGGTGCCACCCTTGGGAGAACCTGTTTGAAGACCATAAATGTTAATGTTAAAATCAGCCACGTTCAGCCTCACAAAATCCCAGCTGCCTACATGCTGGATTCCTATGTGTGACCGCCACTGCCACATTCATTAGAGAGGAAAAGGGACAATAAAATACTCTTTTGAAAGCCACCAAGTATGGGAAGGGGGACAACGAAACATGAATTTCATGCCAGCCATTTGCTGCCTGGAATGGCTTTCTTTCTGAAGACATCTGGGATGAGGCTCCGAGTCTGCCACACAGAAGTGAGGGTTTGCAAAGTCACAATGATGCATTTTGACCATCCTCACGTGGACTTTTGCAGAATGTTGTCAGTCAGTAGATGGAGGCCATTTGTGAAGGTGTGGATGGAGGTCTCAGTAGGGAAACGGGCCACCGGCGTCAGAGAGCCTTGAAAGAGACTCACCACACTGCTCAGTCTCTCTCGTTTACCCTAAGGGGTGCCGGAGGACTCTGAGGCCACCTGGTGGTCTGCAGAGCTCCCTGGAAGAGGGAAGGCGGGTCCTAAGACAGGAAAAGAGCCGAAGAGTCTTCTGAGGGGTGAACTGGACCATCTTTCAATCCCACTTCCCACAGTAGGTGTGGCTCTGGTAGGGCAGGGTAGAGAAAGCAGCTCATAGGATGCCCAGGAACCTCACGACTAACAGTTGGGGGGAGTGTCCCAGGACGGGGGGTCTGTCCCTCTTCGGAGTTTGCTACCGGTGCAGAATCTTAGGTCCCTCCTCTGATCTGCTAAATTCGAATCTTCAGTTTAACAAGATCCCTGCAGGCTGAAATTTCTTTCTTTCTTTCTTTTTTTTTTTTTAAAGATTTTATTTATTTATTTGACAGAGATCACAAGTAGGCAGAGAGGCAGACGGGGGGCGGGGGGAGCAGGCAAGCAGGCTCCCTGCGGAGTGGAGAGTCTGATGTGGGGCTCGATCCCAGGACCCTGGGATCATGACTTGAGCTGAAGGCAGAGGCTTTAACCCACTGAGCCACCCAGGCGCCCCTGGAATTTCCTGGGGAGCTTTAAAACAATGAGGCCCGGACCCCATCCCCAGACACTGATGTGTTGGTCTCGGATGTGGTCTGGAGATCAAGAAATTTCCAAGCTTCCCAGGTGGTCCAACTAGGCACTGCTGCAAGTCCTGTGTGTTGACATATGGAGGCAGCGAGGATTTGGAGGAAGCCACTCGGGCCAGTTTTAATGTCTAAGGATATAAAAGCCAACTTTGCACTTGGCTCTTTTTTCCTGAGTCGAGAGGGCAGAGAAGCAGGGCTGCAAAAGCCTCTGTGGAAAGGAAGCAGCTGATTCTGGGCGCTGTGCCCAGAAGCTGTCCCACCTTCAGGCAGGGAATGTGTGGGCAGGTATGCTTAATTTCTGAAGGTGATCATATTAAGGAAAGGGTTGGGACTGGGGTCAGATGATGCTTCTGTGTGGCTGGTCAGCACTGCCAAGCCCAGGAATGTTTTTGAAAACCATATCCAGGCCCAACTCAGCTTCTCCCGTGGGCCCAGCAGTTGAGACCCCCAGTGGAATCTGCACATTCTTTTCTTCTGGTTTCTACACTGTCCCCGGAAGTGATTTATGAGTGAGAACCAAGCAGACGAAGCCAAAACCACTGCCCAAAATAACACTCTCACTTTGAAGAATATTCTTGTATTTGATCCTCTGTTTCCAGAGATAGGCATTCTTATAATTATTCCCATCTTACAAGTAAACCAACCCCCCCCCCCCCCCCCCCCCCCGCAAACTCCTGAGGTTAAATCTTGCTCAGGATAAAAGAATGGTGATGTGGCTAGAAATGGACATTGACCAACAACTCTGGCTCCAAATCCATTGGGCCCGATCACTGCTCATGCTTTATATCAGATGTTTCTTTCTGCGGCTGTGGGAGGTGTGGGTAGGAAGGCGAAGGGGAACAGTGAAATCACAACTTCGTTTATCCCAGATCCGTTTCACCAACCGTCATCAGATAAAGGAGGAACTTTAAGAGGAAACCGAACTGTCTTCAGTACAGATGCTGGGCAGTTCTAAATGGGGGCGGAGAGAATGAATCAGAAGGAAGTTTCTGGGTGCACAGAGTCACAAGGAGAGGGGGCTTTATCTTAACCCCTTTGGGGGAGCAATTTCGTAGTCCAAGGCCAAACTGCCTGTACTGTCTTCCCAATCACGTGGATACGGGTAACCCCCCTCAAAGGGGGATCCCCGAGAGGGAACTGGGGAGAAAGGCTATCATACCTGTGACAGCCATTCAGTTAGGTGTTTGGTCCTTCCCATGGGAAAGTGCTCCCCCGGAGGGCTAGAGCAGAGGGGCCTCCTGATGAAAGGTACAATAAAATACAGCACCGTTGGGATGGCGACTGCCTGTAGGTGAATGTCCCTGAGCACAGATCAATAGGGTTGCCTCAGGAGAGGCTCAGCTAATGTGCCGACCACCTTGGCAAGCTGCTGGCATCAACCAACCCCACATTCTGGACCTGAGATCTCTTCCTTACGGTATTCTTCACAGGTAGTATTGTTTATAAGTTGGTTTTCTTGCATCAAAAGGATCTGGCTGTTTCGTGGGGGAAAGAAGTGGAGGAAGCTTGCTTCCTCGAGAGGGCATCTGTGAAATTTGATAGTGGGCATTCTTAGGTCATGTTACGGGCACATCCTCCAAAACCAACAGTCCGTACTTCCCCTCACTTGTCAGAGGTTTTGCCTAGCCAAGGAGGGAAGAAAACTGAGTGCAAAGCTCTTGGGTAGGAGAGCATATGGACTAGTATAACTCTCCTGGTGGGAATGGAAGACCTCAGCTTGGATTCAGTCAGATACAAAGGAGAAGAAACCACCACCATCAATCAACCAACCCAGGATAAGTTTTTTTCCAACCTAATATAATCTTTTTATTATTTATTTGAGAGAGGGGAGAGAGCAAGGGTGAGCACAAGTTGGGGGATGGTGGGGAGGGACAGAGGGGGAGGGAGAAGCAGGCTCCCTGCTGAGCAGGGAGCCCAACATGGGGCTCAATCCCAGGACCCTAAGATCATGACCTGAGCCAAAGGCAGACACTTCACTGACTGAGCTACCCAGGTGCCCCCAACCCAACAGGACCTTAATTTAGGTGACGTTCATTCAGTCTTTTCAAAGAACATTCTAGAACATTCTTAGAAAAAGCATGCAAATCATGCATGGCAGTTACCATTTCCATCTCCCCTCACATTTCATCTACAGGGTTCACTTTGTCTAGAGAGTGGGCGATTCCAGGGCTGGTATCTCACGCCCTGGCTTTTGGGCCGGAGAGCTTGGGTGTGTGAGGACTCGCCAGCTGGTCATTTTTTTTGGTCATTTCTTGCAAGGCTGGGATATAATCTCTTGTGATAAGAACTTGATGGTTTTGCCTGCTTCCTTCAAGCTCACACTTGGTGAAGGCACAGGAAGAATCCTTTTACACAGAAACTCCCACAGGACAAAGGACACACAGCCACACCACATTTTTAGCCTTTTATTTAAGTAAAGAAATTCCATTGAATCAAAGATAACAAAATTACAGTTCTTGTTTGTAATGATCGTTTACCACCACACAGAATCAAAATAGAGCCAAAAGTCATATGAGAACAGAAAATGATCAAGGACACCGTTGTTTAGTATAATTTCTTAATAAAGGTAAATATCCTCATATTTAGAAAAAATTGCATTGCTAGTTGCAAATCTTGAATGCCCCATGTGCTGGAGGATCCTGTATTCCCCACCCTAAAATCCGGCGGCACAGAGGCTTTCAGAACACAAACTCAAAAAGACATGGTTTTTAGGGCAGCGTCGGACATTTCAGAAAACGAAACCAAACAAAACCAAACCAAACAAAAAAACAAAAATGAGGAATGTGAGTGTGATGGTTCTCAAAAATCAATCTGGAAGCAGATCTGCCAACAGAAGAACGTGGCTGAGCGAGTCCGACCGGGGAACTTGAGAGATAGAACCGGCCCCGCACGCCGCCCCCCGGCCCTGGTGTGGCTAAGGCAGCTGTAGTGACAGAAGTCAGGAGCTCGGGTGTAGTGAAGGTCTCCCTGAGGCAGTGGGAGAGACCCAGGTCGTCCGGGACTGGTGTGGAGAGCATCTGATAGGACTCTACGCAGACTTGTGCTTTAGGAAAAAGGAAGAGGCCAAAACAAACACCAGACAAAAGCCAAGTCCTACCCCTGGGATGGACCAAGTCCCCGGGAACGGTCTGGGAGAGAAGCGGCTGGCGCGGGGACCGAGGGGGTCCGCTACGTGGGTGGTCGGGAAGAAGCAGGCCTTGGGAGATGAAGGGTCTCTCTGTAGACGCTAGAAGTGGACTGTCCCCAGTTTATGGCAACAGATTTCTTGGCTAGTGGGGACCAGAATGGGGAGAAGGTAGGTTCTTGTTTTCATTGCTAATCGAGCAGAGTCAAGGTAGATTTGCCCACTGGTTAGAAATGGATTCCAGCGTGTTCGTTAGATATACAGATGCTTTCTCCACATACATGCCAGGAGAAACAGTTCAGGGGGCAGGCTGACTCTTCCAGAAGGGGCAGCTGTCTACTGTCTGGGAGGCTGAGCACGGCTGGCGAGCCAGAGTCTGCAGCCTGCTTCCCAGGGCCACTTGGGGAGGGGGCGGGGGTGCCTGGGCTGCGGCATCCGTCCGGGGGCAGCAGCGGCAGTGAGAGGGGCGAGAGGGAGCATCGTTTGTCCTGGATGGCCTTCCAGTTCTCACTGCCAGCAGGGGCCCGCTCCCCTTCCCTTAGCTCTGAGTACAGTTTGGCAAAAGCAATCCTAGCTTTTGAAGAAGGGGGTCCTTCCTTCTGCTTAGATAACAGAAGGAAGAAAAAACCCTTTTCCACCATTGCTCAGCCTCTAAATGCCACAGAGTGGCACAGCCACACAAATGTGCCACAGCCACATTTCACAGCTTTTTGAGACCTCCATGGAATCCAAAGTGGCTCTGGAAACAGAGCGAGGCCCAGAAGGAAGAGAGGCATCGGGGGACGAGACATTCGGCCGGTTCTGAATCGCACGTACTGTCGGGGGCTGGGGGTGCCTAACATAGTGAGGAGCACACAGGCCACATGAAGAGAGACTCTGGCTTTTCTGTGGCTTTGCTCCCAGCTGTCACAGCACAAGAATTTGGATTCCGGTGCCACAGTATCGCTGGAACCCCAGGGGATGCTCTAGGGGCAAGGGGAGACTTTCTGGGCACCAGGAATGCCAGATGATGCTGTTCGGGCTGCTGTAGCGAGAAGCGCCTGGAGGGCAAAACCCTGAGTTCTTTGGATGTGACATTGTAGGGAATCTTCACTTGGGCTCTAACGATCGATGGCACAGGAAAAGAAAAGCCCCTCACATCTCAGACATCTGCTTGCCTGGCAAACACAAACAAGAACACACGCATTGTTTCTCGGGGGCCGGCAGAGGGGATTCTCAAGTCACACGGTTACAAAGGGAGCTCTCAATTCAGATGCCAGGCATCCAGGCTCAGCTATCCAGAAGGCTCGGCTTTAATGAAGACTGTGGCTTCAGAATGAAAGCCTGAGCAGGAAGGCTTTCTGCCCTGGGAAACAGGACTGTGGATCTCAATGCTCTGCCCGAGTCCCACGGAAGGTGGGGGACATTCGCCTTGTTCTAATGGTCAGCACCTGTCCCCGTCACAAGACCACCCGCAGGACAGCAAGGATATTAAGAGGACAACAGAGATTCTAAAGAGAAGCCAGTGAAAGACACAGGGTTTTGGGTGTTCACTGGTAAAGGCTTGATGCAGGGGCTCCCATTCTCTAAGCGCCCCCCCCCAAGATGAGGCAGGGGCCTTGATGTAGCCACGGTCACTTGCTAGGGCTGCAGAAGGCAGGTGGGAATGCTTAGGCAAACGATGTGTAAGTAGATGGTCTTCCGGATGGTCTAAGGTGAGGGCATTGGGGCTCAGAGAGGTGAAGGGATTGCCCTCAGTCCAACGTGAATTAGAGCCAGCTGGGATGAGAACCCAGGTGTCTTGGACCCTGACTCCCTAACACCGGGTCAAAGATAGGAAACGCTCCTCTTTCGGGCACAAAGTCCCCTGCAAGCGTGTAATGCTGCAGAGAGCTTAAAAGAATCTAGTGGCAACGAACAGCCTCCTGCTTTCTTTTGCTCTGGAATCGCCACAGGGAAGAGAAGAGTTTTCCCTGAAGTCTGGTAAACTTCCTCCTAACAAAACCTATCAAGGAGATGTGACAGCATTTTCTAGATCATCTTAATTTGGCTGGGACCTGTCACTCATTCGTTGTCTTCAAATTGTCTTAGAGAGGCAGAGAGCGCAGCTGGAAGAAATGTGGGTGCTTTTCCTCCTTGGTGTTTAATGGGTTACCCCTGCGATCGGATTCGATAGGGTTGTCTAGGCCTACGGCCACTTCTATCTTTATTCCGATTTTTAAAATATTCAAACGCTCTTTGAAAATTCGGCCTTGTGTTAGGCCAAAGAGGACCTTCAGAGCAAGAAGAGCGCTCCCATTATCCGAAATGAATGACTTCAGGAAGAAAAGCCAAGAAAGCTGGAGGAAGGAAAAAGCTGACCTACATATAAAATGCCGCTCCCTTGTTGATGAAGCAGGTCTGCAACTCTTGTCAATTCAATGCCTCTGGGCTCTCATTCAGGGACAAACAAGAATTTTCCTGTAAGACCTCCACGGTCACATTCTCATTTCCATGCCTGAGAGCCCAAAGCCGGAACAAAGGACTTCAGTTGATTTCATGTGAGCCAAAATGGAATGTGAGTGCCATTCAGAGTCACACACTAGAAAGATTTCAGCTGGGAAGCGGCCCCCACAGTCCTGTGGGGTAAATTCCGGTCGTGGGGTGACAAAGGCCAGGCCCAGCCTCTCCGGCGGCATCATCATCACCACCACCACCACCACCACCACCACCACCACCACCACCACCACCACCACC
>NC_081569.1:6259801-6268330 GCF_022355385.1 Mustela nigripes
GGGCTCCAAGGACTTCTGGTCCCCCACCAGCCCCCCGGGGTGCGACAACAAGACTGCCTTTTCTCTTCCTGAATGGAGCTGGTACCTGGCCACAGCTCTGTTAGAACAGGTTTAAGAGATGTGACCTAAGGCAAGGCGAAGGCCCCTCTTGCTTCCTGGGACGGTGCTTCGGGCCCATTCATTTATTGCTTCAGTTTCCCTACTTTCACAAAGGGTCCATGGCAACAGGACCGTGAGCGACTCTTCTAGATTACAGCTGTGCTGTTGGGTGGAGGGAAAAGCAAGGGAGGGGAGGGGACCAGCTTCCAAATTGAGGGGGTAGATGATAAAGTGCCCATTTGTGCTAAAAAAACATGGAAAGAAAATGCACTAGGAAAATAACAGTTGGGGGCACGGGAAAGTCACAATGACGAAACTGGTGTGTGTGAGAAATTACAACAAAGCAATGATGGGGGCCACAAAGTCTCAACCTTTTGAGACGGTGGCTGTTCTCGATGGTATTGATTAGGATGATCTGGCGATTGTCAGAAAACAACTTCAGGATACCGACCGTCATAGTCACGTGGACCGGCACCCAACCACATCCACCTGCGGCCGCGATGGGCGCCCCCCAGGCCCTCAGGTGGTTCCCTTTTACCCCTGAAACATCCACACAGACCCACTAGTTATAATCCTATCTGTCCTGGAGCAAAGGAGATGAAGCAAGGATATTAAAAAAAAAAAAAAAAAGTGTATCCAGGCAATTTCACTCGTAGTTCCATTTAGTTCCAGATAGCAACTGCTGATTTTTCAAAGTGCAGGGTTTTTAGATATCCAAGTCCTGTAGGACTGGAGGATAGGAGTACTTGAAACCGCAAATAACATTTTCGTTTGAAAAGATACACTTTGGAAAGATCTATCCAACAGACTATAAATATAGGCTATTAAATTAAAAATCTGGTCTCAAAATAACACCCTTTATGGCTGGAAAGATCTTTCTCCAAACTCAGACCCAGCTTTCGAATTATTTGGTTATCAAAAGCCAGAGCTAGAAAGACTTGGGTTAAAAAAGTAAAATTACCATTGAATGTTTAAAACAACAACAACAACAAAAGAAAACCCCAAACACCTCTTTCTATGAAAATGAGAGACATGAAAAAAAAAAAAAAGGCAAATGATGACATCCACAGGTGTAGACAGGAGAGTTACTCCCAGGCTTCCCTGGAGGGATGGTCTCTCCAACCTCAGTAAGCTGAGTTTGTTATGGATCTTTCCAAATGGCTGTGGTCTCAGCCATCCACCTGGTCCAAGTCCCCCGTTTGGTGAAGAAACGAAAGTTCAGAGGCACCTGTCCAGGGTCATACAGCCAGGGAAAAGCAGAGTCCGGCGTTATCCAAACTCTTCCCTCCCCACTGGGCCGTCTCCAGAGACATCACACTGCGGCGGCCACTCGAGGGCAGCTAGACGGGACAGGGGCTGCTGCTTGGGAGGCCCCTGGGAGCTAAGAGACCTGTCTACCTCTACGTTTCCATAAAATGAGCTACCCAGATGTTTCTCATGGAAAGGCCCTGCAGCAAAACAGTGTTTCCCGAATTTGCCTGGTGATGAGGATCACGGGGGGGCACTTGTAAAAAATTAAAATCTCCAGACCCCTTCCCAGACCCACTGAATCGGCCTCTCCCAGGGGAGGGGCCTGGGAGGCTGAATTTTTAACAAGTGCCCCAGGTAACTCTCATCGTTGGCAAAGGTGCGAGGAGACTTAGAAGATTGTAAGGGAGGAAACTGGCCTGTGACTCTAGGGAACTTTCTAGGTCACGTGAGGAGGAGCCACACAGCCGTGGCAGGAGGCCCAGGTGCTGACGCCCCCAAGCGGACCGGCCTCTTCGGCATCAGCTCACCAGGTCTACGTAAGGACACACACGACCACCACAAAATAGCATACATCCTTCACTGCTCTTGGGGACAAGCCTTTTTGATTGGCAAAGCAAAACTGCTGTTCAGACACATTTTTAATAGGGAAACTAGATGTAATTGGCTTAAAAGCAATCAAATGCTGAAAGTGGACAGGAGGGTGAGAAACCTGTCGCTTGTCACCACGGATAACAACGCAATGGAGAAAACCAGTAACTAAGCATAAAAATAGCCTGGAGCTCCCAGGGACGGCAGCCTACTCCGGCACAGGTGTGCCTGGAGGGGTCGTCCCCACTGATGGCGTGAAGTCAGATCCAGGTCACCGCGGGGAGATGGGGGACCGGAATCCGCCGGTGAGGGACGGGTTCCAGGGGAGGCGGCTGGACCGCGCTGGAGTCCGGGAGGCCTCACTCCAGCTCGGCCTCCATCTGCTCCGTGTCCGAGCACTGGGACTTGTTACGCTCCCACTGGCAAATGGCGTTGGCGTACTCTACCACCAGCTTATCCATCCATGTCAGGGGCTCGGGGAACAGCACGGAGCCCTCAAAGAAGCCCAGGTGGCCCCCGTGCAGAGGCAGCACAAACATGACGTTCTCCCGTTTCTCTGCGGGCGGGGAGGGAGGAAGGCATCGGAATGAGTCGGTGACAGGTTACCTCCAAGGCCGGAGGGGCCAGAGCGAGCAGGCCGGGGTGGCCCAGGCTTGTCCCCACAGGTGAAGGTCAGCAGGAAGTCACCTGACTTCCACTCACTCGGCCTCGTTCACCAGATCGGGCACGGGGCGGGAGGGATTAGGTAGGCTGGGCAGGGCAGTGGGATCTATCTAGCAGGTGCTGGAGCGGCGGCTTGGCTTGGGCGAGGAATGGCCACCAGCTTAAGAAATACTCTGAAATCTAAGTGGTTCTCAAACTTGGACATAGATTAGAGAGAGAGTGAGCGAGCGGGAGCAAGTCCAGGCACTGGCGCCGCTAAAGCTGACCTGACCGGCTGATTTCAATGACAGTGAGACGTTTCTCAGATTTCACTGAGGCCGGAGGAGGAGCTGAGATTTTGCACGTCTAAGAAGCTCCCAGATGATGCCCATGCTAGGTGCTACAGGTGGGGGCCAGGCTTTGAGCCGGGATTCCTCGAGTTTATGCCATTATTTACTAGAGAACAAGGTTAAGGCAGTGGAGTCCAGCACTTAAAGCTGCAGGCTGTGTTAAAGATACTTGAGACCTACGGAATGGCCCTGCTGAGCGCTGCTACCCTGGGCCTGACTACCTGATACCCAGGAGTCTGTGTGTGGCTCTGTCCCCAGGTGCTGGGAAAGACCGCTGGGGGGGAGGGGGGGAGACCAAGTGGGCAGCTGCTTGTGGCTGGTGGATGGGGAGCACCGGACACATCTGTCTTTCCAGGGGACGGACTGACAGGGGCCCGAGCCTCCTGGCCTGCATGGTTCCGGCTCTGCAGGGCTCTTTTCTTGTCTGATCCCCCTTATTCTTCCTTTTCAGTTATTTCATAAATTCTCTGTGACAGCATGAGAGCTACAGTGTCGCTTTGGACATCAGAAGGAAACCGAGCGGCTAGCTTTCACGCAGGGAGCCTTGCTAGCGGGTTGACCGGGTTGACAGGAGGGCCAGCTTTTATCACCCAGCACACCTGCATCACACGCAAGAACCACTCAGAGCAGGTCCCTGAGCCCCGCCCACCGTATTATGTAGTCCTCCAGCTTGGGGTTGGGGAGAATGAGTGCCCCACCCTCTGGTGAATACGGGATATTTACAAGAGAAACAGGACCACAGAGGGTGGGGTCTGCATCTCAGTGCAAGGTGCCCTTGGAATTCCCAAGTGTTTCCCTCTGCTGCCCATCCTTCCCTCCTCCCCCACCCACCCCACCCGGCTTGAAGCACAACATTTCCGAGAGCAATGTTCTTTGCTTTCTCAGTTGCTTATATTTTTATCCTCAAACCAGATGGAGATGCTGTCTGTCTCAAGAGGTAACAGAACTGGCTTTTCTGTTTTGCTTTTTGTGTCGGATTTTAAGTCAAAATATCTCTTTAAGTCCAACTTTCAGACTTAATGGAAGCCTAACCCTGACACGATAATTTCAGAGAACACCAGGGAGCCCCCTCAAAGCCCTCTTGGCTGTGAATATAAGTGGCGGTCATCTCTGCAACCAGGACAGGACATGAGAAGGCTCTGCCCAGGCCCCCTCACAGTCCCAGGACTATCAGGCCCGGCTGAATGAGAACTCTGCTACGGGATGCCCTTCCCTGTAGAGGCTGGTCTTCAGCGGGTGACAGCAGGGTAAAGGTGACAGAATTTACCAGGGCAATGTGCTGAGTGGCTGAGGGAGCACTTACCTGAGAGCGATTTGGGGATGGTTAGGAGGCTTTCGTGCACCAAGGGGTCATCAGCTGCGTTAACCAGCATGAGAGGCACATAGATCTGCAACAAGAAAATAAGGCAGAAATAAACAATCCATCCTATTTCCGATGCCATTGAGTCCAGGATCAAATACACTACCGCCCATGTCTCTGAAGCAAAGGGAAGAGGGCCACTGCTCAGAGTTTGCTGAGCAAACTCTGTGCAGAGACAGGGACTGAGGGTGCCCCATCTTCCCGGGCAGCAGCATGAATCCTAACCATGTGATCTGGCAGCCTGGCAGGTGGGCGCAGGAGAAAAGCCCCTGGTGTTCTAGGTCACCCACATGCTCTGAGGGAGTGAGGGCAGGGCTCAGTGGGGCTCCCTGGCAAAATATTTCTGAGGATCCTCACGGTATCTCGTTAGCCTACCTTTTTAGCAAAATGACCTTATAAAGAGTTATGTATCCATTCATTCCTTTATAGTGTGGGAGAGGAAAGATGGGAGTGTGCTCCTCTCCAGACAAGGAGATTTTCTAGAAGAATCTGAAGTGGAGAACCAGGAGGAGGCTGGTGGATACTGGGAAGCATTCAACATCCATTTTAGTAAGACAGGCTTTTTCCTTTGAGTGCAGATGGACTGACGGCGGGTGGCGCTCGGACACTACTGAACAGTCAGGCTCCGGGGGTATAGCAGCTGGTTGTGCTCAGCCGGAGGTCTCTAACAGGGGCTCTGGGCAGCTCAACGGGTCTGCAGTGGCTTAAAGGAAGGCACCCAAAGCCTGGGGGATGAGGCTAACTGATGGGGGGGGGGGGCATGTGGTGGCTAATATGACAGATGGCAGAGCTGTAATTCACAGTCACCTGCTTCCGCTGGGTGAGCAGGAGGCCAAACCAGCAGGTGGACACTGATGGGGCCAAATGGGAATCCTGTGTTTGAGTAAAAGGAGCAACTGTCCAGAGACAGAATGATGAGAGACTGGTCTGGTGGTGGTGCAGGTGAAAAACATGGCAAGTTCGAGGCTGGCCACGGATGTCACTGAATCCACCCCACGTTTATTGCAGCTGCTGAAAACTGCATTCGTCTAAGCCAGGCGACCTTGTCAACACACCTGCTCCTCCTCATTGGGATACAGAAAAACATCTGTTTACCCCTGCAATCATCAGATCACGGCAGGAACCTTGAGTTTAGTTCTAGCCGTCACACTAAAGAAAGGCACAGGGGCCAAAGCAAGGGTCCGAGCTAGCAGGACATCTACACAGATCTACGAGGAGCCACGGCAGGAAGCCGGCAAGATCTCACTGTTAAAGGAAGACTGAGGGACCAATGGGTGTTGCGGTAAGGTCAAGGGCTTTTCCGCAGAGGCGGGAGCAGACTGGTCCCACGCTGCACCGAGGGGCAGCTCTGGGATTAAAACACGGGGGTTCCCGAGGAGCAGAGTTTGGGTCAGAAGCCAAACCCAAGCCAACAGCCTCAGGGGTCCAAGCCCGATTCTGGATGAGCTCCCACCAAGGCTGCTGGGAGGGTGCTCACTGCGCGTGCGCGAAGCTGGAGACGGGGCCGCCGATTCGGGGAGGCTGCTCGCTCGGGTCCCGCCCCGACTCACCCGGTGCAGGTACCGCATGCAGCTCTCCTCCTCGTAATATTCCTTCAGGGAGTTATAGCCGTGGAACTTCCTGCGACACACATACGCAAAGGAAGACAAAGGAATCCTTGTCACAAGACCGGACGCTGAGCTGACTCTGCCCCCGACAGGCTCTGTGACCTCAGGCAAACTCTAACCTTCTCCCTCGGTACAGTGGAGCTAGAGACGGTGCCTTCCTTCACGGCCTTGAGACTGATGACATGAAAGTGCTGCCAGCGCAGTGCCTGGCCCAGTCATCGCTCAGGAAGGGCTGGCCACAGTACTTATTAGCAGGTGTTATACCCTTCGAGTAGGGATAAAACCAGATGTCACTGCCGACACTAGGAAACTGACATGCAAAGGCATTTACAAGAACTTTCTCTTCAACAGAATTTTTCCCTGCAGAGGAACCCTGACCACCGGGAACTGGACAGGAAGGTGTCTCAGGTAATGGGTGTGAGACAGAGATCCAAAGTTAGCAATTCTGCCCACCCATGGAGCTGTAGTCAGAGACGTTGAACGGAACTTTCCCTGTTCCTGCACGGAAGTCCAGGCGCTCGGCTCTGCCTTGTGCTCTGACATCAGCAGGCTGACTCAACCCCAGGCTGGAGGATCTCTGGAAACCTCTTTCTTTCTTTTTTTTTTTTTTTTTTAAAGATTTTATTTATTTATTTGACAGAGAGAAATCACAAGTAGGCAGAGAGACAGGCAGAGAGAGAGAGAGAGGAGGAAGCAGGCTCCCTGCTGAGCAGAGAGCCCGATGCGGGGCTTGATCCCAGGACCCTGAGATCATGACCTGAGCCGAAGGCAGCGGCTTAACCACTGAGCCACCCAGGCGCCCTGGAAATCTCTTTCTGACACATATTAGGGCCTCTGGTTTCTGACTGGCGGTTTTGTTCTATTCTGACTGGGGTCTTCACGAGACCGTGCCTCCCCTGAAGCTGTGGTTATCTTCCACTGCCGGGCTGTGCAGGCATCTCCGCCTGGGAAGGCCCCAGGGGCACAGGCCACACTGTGAGGGCCCACTTGAGGGGGAGAGGCCGAGAGCAGTGGTCATCTCTGGGGCACCTGTCCTCGTGCAAGCAGTCCCTTTGTGGTCTCAGCGGGCCGGGGAAGCACTCCAGTCCTCAGTCCTCCTGGTGACGGGATAATGAGGGGGCTGCCCAACTGGTCATGTTCATGGAAACTGCGACAATCCAGCACAGTTCAAAAGGGAGAGTTGAAGAACCTTCGCTTTGGGGCTCACACCAATTCAGAAGATGAATGGAATTTCAGTGTTTGGTTTCTTTCTCATTAGATGCCACAATAAAATGACACACGATCCAGGGAGGGTGGGCAGAATCCATTCTCACCTTCTCAGCGTACCAGTGATTTTCTGGTTTCTGTCTCCTCTGTGTAAATGTTAACAGGCACATATCTAGGTTATCTGGTGTAAGAAAGCTACTAAAATGCCATAAAGAAGATAATTCCCCTCAGGTCAGTATCCACTTATCTACTAGCCTGCTTTAGACCACGCTGAAGGTATCAAATGGTCATTGGATGAGTTTTTTTTTTTTTTTTTTAAAGAGTCCTTTTTTTATTTTTATTTTTTTTAGATTTTTTATTTATTTATTTGAGAGAGAGACAGTGAGAGAGAGCATGAGCAAGGTGAAGGTCAGAGTGAGAAGCAGACTCCCCATGGAGCTGGGAGCCCGATGCGGGACTCGATCCCGGGACTCCAGGATCATGACCTGAGCCGAAAGCAGTCGTCCAACCAACTGAGCCACCCAGGCGCCCCGGATGAGTTTTTTTTTTTTTTAAGGTTTTATTTATTTATTTGAAAGAGAAAAGAGAGCACACAAGGAGGCAGAGCGGCAGGCGCGGAGGGTGGGGGGAGCAGGCTCCCTGCCGAGCAGGTGAACTGCATGCGGGACTCGATCCCAGGACCCTGGGATCATGACCTGAGATGAAGGTAGACACTTAACTGAGTCACCCAGGCACCCCAGGGATGAGGTTTTTAAAGAGAACAGTGAGGTCAGAGATCAACAATTGCTTTTTCCAGCTAAGGCTAAGCTCAGTAAGCTCAATCAGAAAGTATGTGTGCCAGGAAAGAGGACATTGTTGGGTTCTGAGCCTTGGGTGCCTGCAGGGGGCAGGTAGGTGAAGGGTGAAGGAACAAAGTGGGCGGGGTTCACATAAGACACGGGGAGGGGAGGTTTCTTGCTCACAAAGAAAGAGGCTCTGTTTTCCTGCAAAGACAGCTCTCTTGGTCTATTTTTTGTTTTTTTTGCTTTTGATAGAGACATGGATGGTTACAAGAAATATTTCCTTTTCCTGTTAATGCAAATTATGTGGCAACTGATCCCTGCCCCAGGGTCCAGGCACGGCAGGTAGGGTAAAGACCATGAACAGCAGGGTGTATGCACCCCAGCTCCCCAGTTCCAGCTCAGTTATGCCACACAGGAGTGCAGAATGAGCGGGACATCTTCTCCTTGTTTTCTAAGAGCAACTAGAAATCTGGATTTTTCTGTGTGATCTTCAGTTTTTAAACACGTACATTCTTTTATTCAAAGAATAAAAAAAGCCCTGGGGCTTAATAAATAAAATCTTTAAAAAAAGGGGGGGGGCACCTGGGTGGCTCAGTGGGTTAAGCCGCTGCCTTCGGCTCGGGTCATGATCTCAGGGTCCTGGG
>NC_081569.1:6268430-6429450 GCF_022355385.1 Mustela nigripes
AGGGTTAAGCCGCTGCCTTCGGCTCGGGTCATGATCTCAGGGTCCTGGGATCGAGTCCCGTATCGGGCTCTCTGCTCGGTAGGGAGCCTGCTTCCCTATCTCTCTCTCTCTCTCTAGCTGCCTCTCCGTCTATTTGTGAGTTCTCTCTGTCAAATTAATAAATAAAATCTTTAAAAAAAAAAAAAAAGCCCTGGGGCACCTGGGTGGCACACTCGGTTAAGCGACAGACTCTTGGTTTTGGCTAAGGTCAGGATCTCATGGTTCATGGGATCAAGCCCCATGCTGGGCTCCACGCTCCGCAAGGAGTCCGCTTGAGTTTCTCTCCCCATCTCCCTTTGCTTCTCCCCCTTGTGCTCTCTGTCTCTCTCTCAATAAATAAATCTTTAAGAACAAATAAACAATCAAAAAACCCCTTTACACTAAAGTGGGCAAAGAAAGCCCACGTGCTGGGCCGGCTGGCCTGCAGCCTCCCGCCGGCACCGTGTCCCCGGGCACGCACACACCTCATCACATTGTCATCAATCTGCATCAGGGACGTGGCTGTGTAGAGTCGGCTCAAGTCCGTGTCCTCCAGGCTCTGGGGTTTCTTAACATGGTCTCCAAAAAGAGCTTGCCTAGAATGAGACACAGCAGCAGACAGAATAAGGAGCAGAACGTGAACCAAATGATCATGGTGGACACTTGAAACTCAGACAATTTTGTCAATTACACCTCAGTAAAGCTGAAAAAATTGTCAATTACACCTCAGTAAAGCTGAAAAAATATTTTAAAGAATGGGTGATGAGAACCGATAGCACAGCCTGCTTCCTAGCCCCGAGGCAAGCATCTTTGAGAAGGCATACGGGGCAAGTTAGGACTAGATACCTTCAGCCTTCGGCACGTCCCAGAAGATTGCAATGTTGACTTTTGAATAACTGCCAAAAGATGATGGCCAAGATTTTATTTTCCTTCTCAGGGGCAGCTAGACAGAGACCAGGTTAGAGTCTAGGTGAATACAGTTGACCCTTGCACAATGTGGGGGTGGGGCGCCAACTTATGGCAGCTAAAACCCATATAGCGCTTCTGACTCCCCCCAAACCTAACTACTAATATCCTACTGTTGACCCAAAGCCTTGCCCATAACACAGTCAATTAACACATATTTTGTATGTTATCTGCATTACATGCTGTATTCCTACAATAAAGTAAGCTAGAGAAAAGAAAATGTTACTGAGGAAAAAAAAATAAATTTACAGCACTCGCCTGAGAAAAATCCACATATAGGTAGAAACACACAGTTCAAACCTGAAGTGTTCAAGGGTCAATTGTATTACAAATCCTTTGCAGCAGGGGAGGTCTTAGGATGGGCTCTGTGGTGAGTAGGAGGTGGTCAGCCAAACTGTAGGGGGGGCCTCCTTTTATGGTTGTGGGGGGTCTGTCTTTACATTGGTGCTAACACTGCCGTTTCTCTTTAGGAACTATTTCTGTCACTCAGCAAGGAAGACAGCAGTAAACCCGTCCAGTGTTGGCGCAAGTCAACAGCTCTCCAACATGTCCGCTAAAAAGCTTACGTATACTCAGAACCGTCATCATTTCTCTTACGAAAAAGATCCATCTTGAAAGGATGATAATAAAGGCAGAGATCACAAAATGTGCACAAGTAGACTTTTAGTCCTGCAAGATCTCAGGCACACAGCTGACGGAGGGCTGAGTTTGCGATCTGGCCCTACCAGGTGAGAAAGTTCATCATGGAAACTAAATGTTCTGGTATCTACTCACAACCTCTCTTACAGAGGAACACATTCCCTTAGCATTTTTCCCCCCAAAGATTATTAGGAAGATCTCATACCCACAGTTGAGAATTCACAGTTTAAAGTGGCCCTAAAATTTCTAGATATTGGACTTTCTGTAGTAAATTAAAAAAAATGTAAATGCACCTAGAGCACATTCAGAGGACTGTCTCATTTTGTTAATAATTACATGATGAACCTTCTGGACTAATTCATTACAGGGCAAGACTGGGCCCTGTAGCAAAACAAACGTTCCCTGGGAGGAGCTGCTTCCCATTCCAGAGGTGTGGACAGGCTGAAAAAGGGCCCACACTTGGTGTCAGAGCTTGGCTTTGTCCCTTCTGGAACCTTGGCAAACCCACAGCCCTTCCTGAACCTCTGCTGAGCCACACCTGCCTCAGGGCCCAAACACCACGAGCTGAGTTAGGACAGCTTACATCCAGTCAGCCCAGGGGACAGAAGTCTCCTTCTGTCCTCCACCTACCCATCCAGTCACAAGGGCCCAGCAGCTTCGCAGCCGGAGGAGCCTGCGAGTGCCAGCCTCACCCAGACTCCCCGTGAACCCCGCCCACAGGAAGCCCAGTCTGGGGTGCTTGGCTGGGAGAGGCAGTACCCTATTTTCTTTTAACCATTGAAATAAAGAGAATAAGCAGCTGATCATTCAGTCAGATTGCCTTTCCCAGGATGACATCAACCCCCCACCTGAAATTGTATTGACCCCATGATGTGCCCGGCTCTGGGGGAAA
The DNA here is from genome assembly GCF_022355385.1 of Mustela nigripes. Classification (NCBI taxonomy): domain Eukaryota; kingdom Metazoa; phylum Chordata; class Mammalia; order Carnivora; family Mustelidae; genus Mustela; species Mustela nigripes. Next base: position 6,270,946 of record NC_081569.1, read on the forward strand.
TCAGAACCAGCCCAAGCCCTCCAGTGCTCTACACTGCAGATCAGGACACAGGATTCACATCGGGGTAGCGACATAAGAACAACTTGGGGGTGGAGGAGTTGGCCTCATGGAGGAGACCTGAGACGGACCTAGTGTTCTTGGTGGACACGATGGGAAGGGTGTTCTGGGCAAGGCCCCAGTGGTGTGGGAGAGGCCAGAGGGCACAGGGGCTTCCACGTGGCCCAGTCCAGCAGCGGGAATGCAGGCGTGGCGGAAGAGGGAGGGATTCTATCCATAATAACAGTCATAACAATAAAAACCATTGCTAATATTTACTGACTTCTACAGCACGCCAGGCATGTTCTAAGCAGTGGCCGGGGGCTATCCCACCAAAGGATTCTGAGCGGGACTGAGGCAAGAAGAACACGGGGAACATGGTAATCAGGGCATTGTGGACACCATGTGGTGCCTCGCGGCTAGATCGCTGTCACGTGGCTGCTGGTCAGAACCCCTCGAGCCCACAGAGGGTGAGGATGCGCGATCCCTCAGCACACGAGCAGCCCAAGGAGAAGGATTCCTCGGCCACGCCAAGCCACCCTCAGGATTGCACCAGTTTGGGCAAGAGCGATGTAGAAGGGTTTCTTGTCTTGGCTATATGGGGCATCTCGAAGGCAGGACATGGTTTGGTGGTTCTGGCTGCTTGGGATGAGTTTGTTCCTAAGCAAGTTATGAAGCAACCAGCAGAGAAGCTGCAGCTGCCTTCATTGCGTTTTTCTGGAGGGACCAGAGTTCTAGCTTTCAGCGACTGGAAAAGAAGCTCAGAGAGGCACCGTCTCCCAGGGGGGCGTGGAAGGCGAGGTACCTGTGCGAGAGGATGATCTTCTTCATGTTGTCCGCCATGAGGAAGTTGTAGAAGCGTCGGCACTGGTCCCACTGCATGAAGGTCTCCTGGGCCCTGAAAGAACCGCAGCCAGAGTGAGAGACGGTGCCTGGAGGGATGCACTGGTGCCCCCGCCCCAGAGAAGGTTCTTGCAGTACTTCTACCCTGGAGAAGGGGGCGGCGCTGGTTCCTGACCCCGGGACACGGCTCTCTGCCCGTGGACTCAAACTCTCCATAGAGAGACCAATGGAACAGCCTGGCAGAACGTGAGCCCCCCATGAGAAAGCCATCTGGGGGCACTGGCTTTGGGGGGAGACGGTCCCGGCACCCTCGTCCAGCCTCGTGGCCTTCTCTTTGTCACGGAACCTGCCAGGACTGACATCCGAACACCTCTATTCGGCAGGAAGGTTTTCCCAGGCTTAATAACTGGTGCGTGTAAGGGGAGGGTAGCTGTGGAGAGGCACCGTGCAGGGAAAAACCTAAAAACTTCTTCCGTTGCTGTTTGAGAAGCAAAGGGAAATCATACCATGTGAGGTCTTTTTTTTTTTTTTAAAGATTTTTTATGTATTTATTTGAAAGGGAGTGAGCGAGAGAGATCGCATGAGCAGGGGGAGGGGGAGAAGTAGACTCCGCTGCAGAGCAGGGAACCCAATTCAGGACTCGATCCCAGGACGCTAGGATCAAGACCTGAGCCAAAGGCAGACGCTGAACTGACTGGGCCACCCAGGCGCCCCACTTGAGCTCTTCTGATTAGCCTTAGAACATTCAAGGGGCAAGGAAATGGAAGGCGAAGTAGACCGTGATCCCCTCCTCTGGGCATGGCTGCTGGGGTCGCTTCTGACGTCTTTTTGCCGCTAGAGATAGTGTGCGCAGTCAGCATGACTCGGCCTGCCTGACCCCCCAGCAGCGGCACTGGGCAGGTATGATCATCCCCACTCTAGATTAGGAGACCACCATGGACTCAGAGAGGTCAAGGGATTGACTCCGGGTCACACCGAGGCAATAAGGGGCAACCTTCTCTAGGCGCCGGCACAGCAGATTTCCTTGGCCACATGGCAGGTGAGCCAACAAGCGATGTGCTAACTCTCGCCACCTGGCTCGGCCCTTCCCGCTCAGCACTGTCTTCTCTGCCTGTGAACCCAAACACAGCTGCCACCGAGTCCACGATAACCCCCACCTTGCAGACGTCTGAGTCTCGAGGCCTGCTCCCACCCTGGGAACAAATCTGGGTGTCACCATTCCCGTACAGCCGTCAGTTTCATATCCCAGATGGCCAAGGAGAGGACTGGGTGGTTCACAGGTATTTTTGAAAAATCCAGGGAGTTTCTAAAGTCATTTCCCCAAGGCTTCCACATTTCAGTTTTGGAATGGCAAACATTTCCTGTAATATTGTGGTTAAAAATCCAAGAGATAGTGGGAGGTTAAAAGTGAAGCGGTCTGTGGCTTCCATGGTCTGTGACATGCTCCTAACCTGTGGGCTAAGGCTAAGACTGCCATCAAGGTCAAAAGGCCACTCTATAAATGCACCAGGGTCTTCCCAAACACTGCAGAAACAGAAAGGATGGGCCAGATCACTGGGGGCAGGGAACTGGACACTTGCCTGGTGGTCTGACCGAGGAGGGAGGTGGGAAGTCACCCACCTTTTGATCCATGAATCAAAACCTGTTTCCTCTGCCGGCAACCCCTCCTCTGACCTTGGACCCAGGCTGCCCCTTCCTTAGAGAGCCCAGGGTCTCTGAGGACAACGGTCTCATCGTCCCAGCTTTCTTTGGCCCGTGGCCATTTCTGCCTTGGCTGACTTCCTAGCTTTGGTTAGTATGTCCCGCGTATGGAGGGGATGCAGAGGGAAGGAAGCTGGGGTGGGGGCTGGTTATACACTCCCTGAAAGGCTCTGCAGACCCCCAGGGGCCCAGGGCTCAAGGACCACCAGGATGAGGACACTGCAACCATTGTCTCGCTCCACCAGTGCTGGCCTGCACGGCTTCCTAGCTTCTCTGCTTTACCACTCAGCATATGGAGAGCCTGTCACCACCTTTGGGTATAGAAGTACGAAACTGAAACTTCATTTTGCATTGGCTTAATAAAACCCAATCAAGAGTAATGCCCTATATGGGGCGCCTGGGTGGCTCAGTGGGTTGAGCCGCTGCCTTCGGCTCAGGTCATGATCTCAGGGTCCTGGGATCGAGCCCCGCATCGGGCTCTCTGCTCAGCAGGGAGCCTGCTTCCCCCCCCCCCGCTCTCTGCCTGCCTCTCCATCTACTTGTGATTTCTCTCTGTCCAATAAATAAATAAAATCTTAAAAAAAAAGAGTAATGCCCTATAAATACATTCATTCCATATATTTTTTAAAAAAGGTTCTGATCTCTTTAATATCAACAACATACGGAAGGAAATGAGGGAGGGGAATCTAGAGACTCAAAGAAACTTCTGAGACAGCTCAACAAAGGCAAGGCACAGGCATTACGTGGGTCCTGACTTAAATAAGCCAACTGTTAAAAAACTTCTGTGAAAGAGTCAAGGAAATCTGAACCCTGAGTAGAAATGGGGTACAAGGGAATCATTCATTTCTCAGTATGATAATCTGAAAAGTATATTTATTTATGAAAAGTATATTTAAAATACATTTTAATATTCTCTTAAATTTAAGAAAAAGTCCTTAGTGTCTTTTAGTGCAAACAAATGACATATTTCTGGATAAAATGATTCAATGTCTGGGATTTGCTTTGAAATAATTCAGGTTCTGGGAGACTGGAGTGTGCATAAGGTATAAAGGGAACAGAAAAGGAATCCCAAGCAGACTCCCTGCTGAGTGCGGAGCCCCACATGGGGCTCAGTCTCATGGCCCTGAGATCATGACCTGAGCCAAAACCAAGAGTCGGGCCCTCCACCAACGGAGCCACCCAGGGGCCCCAGGAGATGGGATTTTTTTTTTTTAAAGATTTTATTTATTTATTTGACAGAGATAGATCACAAGTAGGCATAGAGGCAGGCAGAGAGAGAGAGAGAGAGAGGAGGAAGCAGACTCCCTGCCGAGCAGAGTGCCCGACGCGGGACTTGATCCCAGGACCCCGAGATCACGACCTGAGCCCAAGGCAGCGGCTCAACCCACTGAGCCACCCAGGTGCCTGGAGATGGGATTTTTAAATCACTTACAAGAGGGTCCAAATGAGATAGGCATCTACACTCACGTGCAGGGCAATCCACTAGGGTAAGGAAGAGCTGAGCATCTGCTTCTACCGCTGAGGGGCTGCTCAGAGAAAGCTTGACTTCCCAACTCGTACTTTGCACCATGATTGGACCAAGCATTGATGAAAAGGAACTGAAGTCAGAGGAGAGCGAGCCGGGGAAACAACGTACCTAACACCCAAAAGCATTCAAATCTCCTGACTCGAGTGAGTAAGATCTCAGAGTGCTGAAAGGCCGTGAGAGTGGCCAAAACTGCGTTTCTGGGGTCTTCGAGAAGCCACGAAGTGTGGCAGAGGGAGAGAGGTTCTGTGAGACTGGGTGCCCAACAGTTTGGACTCCAACAGTCCAGAAAGGGACAAGAGGGCAGGCATGCTGCAAATTACGGCAGGTGATGAAGTTCCAGGGTGTGGGTGTAGGCAGTACTAAAACCCACCTTGAAAGTGATATGCTAACGGAACCGCAGAATCATGGTAGAATAAGTATTTCCCCAGAGTGCTACCACAGCAACATAAGAAAACGGTTTTTATTTGGGGAGGGGAGTTTCTCTTCCAGGCTTTGCCCACCTACAGTCTTTTTTTTTTTTTTTTTTTAATTTTTAATCGTGGTGGTAAAAAACATACAGGGTTTTCCTTCTTAGCCATTTTTAAGTAGACAGTTCCGTAGCGGTAAGTATAGTCACGTTGTTGTGTACTAGATCTCTGGAACTTTCCCATCTTACAAATGGGAAAGTCTGTATCCATTAAAGCAGGACTTCCCGTTCCCTCCACCCTACTGTAACTATAACTACAGTCTCACATAGTTGCCTTCCTCACATTTTCCCCCGTATTATTATTTTATTATTATATTTAAGTAGGCCCAGTGTAGAGCCCAATGCAGGACTTGAACTCACGACCCTGGGATCAAGACCTGAGCTGAGATCAAGAGTCGGACGCTTAACTGACAGTCACCCAGGCGCCCCCTCCCTATTTTTAATACATACATTGTCATGTCACATATTTTCTTGATTTAAAAAAAAAAATTCCTTGTTTACCATTGTACTTTGTGGATCATAACTTACGGCCGTCTCTCATACTGGATACAATCTGGGTATCTCTAGCTTGGCCATACTGTAGTCATACTGTAGTGGGGAGAAAACCAAGAGCAGCCTGGAACAGTGTGGGTTCTGGGAGGAAGGACAGCAGAGCCTCTGCACCTAAGAGACCCAGGTACGAGGGCTCCAGGACAGAGTGTGCCTTGAGAGAGCAGGCCAAAGGAAACCATCTCTGTACTGGGGAGCGGCCCCAGAATCCTTCACTGTAGCCTAGCTAGGCTGTGGGGCAGGATGGGGCATGGAGCCCAGACAAAGGTAGGGAAGGCCACCCACTAACCAGCTCTCTGCATGACCAGAATATTTTCCCTTAGGATGTACTTTTATAGGAATGCGATTACTAAGTGAAAGGGTCAGCTGCACACCTCGTTTCTCAGGTAGAAAAAAATTAGCAATAAAAAACAAGTCCCCAAGATGCCAAGGGCAAGCCATTTGGTCCGCTTCACAGCTCACTGGTGGAAAAGCCGAGCTGTTTCCCAGGCTGGAGATCTGCTCACATAGTTTTGTCTAAACTCAGCAGATTCGCCCTCTTCGCTGGCTCTGATACAAAATGACTGATTGTTAAAACGGTTATACAGCTCCTCCACAGTAAACACAGATCTGATGAAGGGACAAGTCTATAGAAGGACTTCATGAATGACAGCCCTTGCTCTGGTCATAAATGCATTCACATTCTAGAGTTTGCCCATTCAAAGCAAGAGAGAATATACACACCATTTGGCCAGGAACATGGGGCCTGGCTTTCTTTGCAGCAGGAAAGCCTGCTTAAAAACACTATGTGAAGACTCAGCGCTGCTCCCACACCCACTCAGCCAGAAGCAGGACTACACGTGGGAGATCTGGTAACTTCTCTACTGTCCTCGAAGGGGCCCCTGCCCCCTCCCCCGGCCTGGACCCCAGGTCCCTGACCTCTCCCTCCAATGGATGAGGACTCCTTCGGTACCATATGCCTAGTGTGTAATATTGTATTTTATTTAAAGCCTTAATTTATCTCAATAGAGAGATGGGGGAAGGGGCAAGAGAGAGTGGGAGAGAGAAAATCCAAGCAGTCTCCCCACTGAGTGTGGAGCCCAATATGGGGCTTGACCCCATGACCCTGAGATCATGACCTGAAATCAAGAGTCAGACACTCAACCGACTGAGCCCCCCAGGCAACCCGCCTAGTGTGTAATCTATTTTTGACACGTACTTGCTGGTTCGCTGCTTTGCAAACATCATTCTATTTTTGGGAAGTGCTGTGAGGTCTAAAACACAGACTCTTATACCCAATCTGAAATGAAACGCTGGTATTTGGATCATGCTATTATTGGCAGATTCTAAAATGCCAGATTGTTGAGCACTTCCTTAGGAATGAAGAATTGATTTTACCAGAAACCGGTCCATGAAAGCTTCCCTTCCCTTTTCTTTAAGTCCTACAAGGGCAGGAAAGATTTCTGTCTTGCTCGAGCTGGGTCCCCATTACCTAGAAGGGTGTCTAGCGGGACGAACCAAACGAGTCGCGGGAGGGCTTCTCTGAGGGTCATCTTCTGGGACAACATCTCTTCCCTCTCACACTCCTGGCTGGTCACTACTCCCTGGACAAATTCACAACCCGGAGTCTTCATAACCAAGTTCCAAATGAGGAATTCAACCAGAGTTCTGCTGAGTCTGACCATACACATTTCCAGGACGAGCAGGCAACAGCTGGTGCTGAAGGCACGAGGCTAAGTCCACTAGAAGCATGTCTTTTCGGGGGACCTGTCCCCCGCTTTCAGCGGTTCAGCACATCATGAACGTGGGTTTCTCTAGCGAGGGCGAGGCTCTGCTGACTACGGCAAGCGGGCGCTGGCTGCTGGGCCTTGGGTGGCTCTGGCTAGAGGGCCGGCGCGCTACGGGGGTGAGAAGCCAGCGGGAGGGGATGGGTCTCTGGCAAGCGGTTCTCAGGACTCAACTAGGGGAGATTTACCAGCAGCATGGACTCCCGTGCGGTGCCTGCAGAGCCAGGCGAGCCCTCCCTGCTCCGCCTCGGCGTCAAGGAAGCCGGCTGCCTTCGTCCCAGTGCTGAGAAGGCTTATCGCCCTCAAGCCTTGGCAGGAGAAAAAGGTGACACTGGTTTAAAGGAAGGCACTGTCCTTCGGTGAGTAGGTCTCGTAACAACGTAGGGGGGCACCTGAGCCCGGGCAGCGCCCGCACACATGGAGCGACGGTTCCCCCTGACCCACCAACCCCCTCCAGTGTGTCTGGCTGCAGGATGTTAGTTCTCTGGGCTCCAGGGGCAAAGCTGCCTCTTTCTCTCCTCGATGGACGAGGTCGATGTGACAGCAAGACATCAGGAGTCTGAAGATCTCTGAGGTCTCAAACAAGGGTGGCGTGGACAGCGCCTCCCAGGTCCCAGAGCCCAGGTTTCCTAATCTGAGTTCACCAAACACACACTTCACGTGCTCTTGCCAACGGCAGGTGGCGCTCGTGCAGCAAAAGGAAAGCCAGGGCGGTCACTTAAGATTCTGTGTTTGGGGATAAAAAAAAAATGAAAACAAACTTGTCCTGCATCCTCCTCCTCAGCAAATGCTGGGCTCTCTGAACACAAAGTCCGTGCTTACAGTGGTTCCACACCGCTGAGTTTAGGAAGGGACTCGAGCGATCCCAGTTCTCAGGTGACAGCAGGCTGGCTGAAAATGGGACCATGTGTCAGGTGAGAGCCGGTGGGGTCCTCATGCCAGGCCCCGCTCCCCTGACTCCTGCAGTAGGGCCCTTACTATCCCCGCGGCCAGGCAGGGTGGGATTTCGGTGAACTCCGGTTACATAGTGGCTATGAATTGGGAACTGGATATTTCTAGTCCAGCCAAGATAAAGGGACATGTCCTTTCAGCTGGCTCTCCAGAGCACAGAGGGGACTGAGGCGGAGGATTCCTAGCAGGAGGATGAGGGGACCCACGTCATCCGGTGACAGCATAGCGGGAGCAGGTCGCTGATGTCCCCAGTGGCAGCTAACTGTGGCTACATACAGGAAGTGACTTGTGAAATGTGTCCAAATGCAGATTCCTGGCCCCATGCCCTGGATTTTTGAGTCTGCATCTCCAGGGCTGGGGCCCAAGAATTATTTCCAAGACGACTGCCCCCAGGTGATTCTTTTTTTTTTTTTTTTTTTTCCCCCCCAGGTGATTCTTAATGGAGTGAAACAGTCATCAGCCCGTCAGACTGGTCTTTGCGACTGACTGGCCTAACCCCTACTTCTAGTCTCCCAGTGACTGCGGATAATTACCAGTTACCAACTTTCTACACAGCCGTCCTGCATAAACATGGGCTCCCTCCTTTGATGCTCACCATGGCGCTACGGGGTCGAGACTACTCAGCATTGTTGTCATCCCCGTCACAGGTGAGGAGAACCAGAACCCAGCCCTCGGCTCTAGAACTCAGGGAAGCTTCCATTGGGTATGTGTTTCAGGTCTTCACTGGGGCATATTTAAACCCTCCTTTTTGGCCAGCTTGACGCCTCATGGGCAGAGCCTGAATTCTGGGCCTGCATTTGCCCTTTGGATGTGCTGGTTTCAAATTCCAGTAATATATATTTTTAGAAATAACAGGCAGCCTCTATCAGAAAATGCTGAAACAGGCTGAAATTACATGGTGAGAGATACCGGTGAGGCAGAAGGGCAGGAATTCCTTCTTAATTCTCAGGACTGTTCAGTATTAGGTGGGATCACTAAGGCTTTTTTTTACTTTCCTATGCAATTCTGGATTTCTCCAAGACATCTTTAATAACTGGTTATACGCATGTGAAATACAGAAGACATGATCAGGGAGAGCGAGTGTGGCAAGAATGTGAATGCATGTGAAGAGTGTGGAGACGTGTGTGTGTGTGTGTGTGTGTGTGCGTGCGCGTGCGTGTGCAGTGACTCTCGAGACATCGGGGATACCCTGCTCTCGACGAGAAGGCAGAGCTGATGAGAACGCCCTCCTTGGGCTCATCCTGGGGGGCTCTGCTGGCAGGAGACTAAGGGGTGAGGTAAACCTTTATCCGCCAGGTCATCTCCATCATGGCGATGTCTGGGATGTCCACAGGAGATGGACACTTGAAGGCGAGGGCACAGATGAAGTGGTTTCGACAGACCCCTTCCCCACACCCTCCGAGACCCAGTGTTCCCAGAGGCAGGAGGGCTCTGCGATCACAAGGCCCGGCTCTCAGATTCCAGCTCGTGCAGTCTTCCATAAACCCATGGCCCTACAAAAACTCCTGGAGCATGAACAGATGAAGGTCCCTCACAAGACTCCAGAGGGAAACCGCAGTTGTTAGAAGGGACTTCGGCATATTCCATTACAGATCTCATCCCCCAACAGAGCTGCAGATCGGGCTCAAGGAGTCTGGTAAGACAGCTCCAGGGTATGACGTGAAAGCAAGACAGGGTGACTCCAGGACCCACACACTTCAGCTCAGCCCGCCACCACGTTTCCTCCGGTCTTTGCAGACGTGAGCTGGCATCCCAGGCCATCTCCACACACATCCGAGGGAGGTGAGGGACGGAGGCGCGGACGTCACTCACCTCAGAGCGCTGTACCCCTGGCACACGCTGACGCAGCACAGGACCTTCTCTTGGTTTGCCTGAGTCTCCCCCAAGTATTTACACACGATGTTACCGCCCAGGCTGAAGCCCACGACCACCAGCTGGGTCTGGGGATACGTCTTCTTGATGTAGTTCACCATGGCTCCAAACTCCCAGGTGCAGCCTGTGGGCAGAGAGGCGAGGCCACACAGTCATTTCAGGTGCAACAAAATGAGCTGGAGGGTTCCCGACTGAGTGCCAAGGTGCTAACAGAGGGGTGCGTGTGTGTGTGCATGGAGAGAGAGAGAGGGAGGGAGGCATCTGCACAGACACTTCTCTTCGGCAACCTGGAGAGAAATTTCTAGAATGCTCCTCGGTCTAAGAGGAGACCCAGACTTCGTGGTGCCCATGAGGGGAGATACCATGCATCACACAGATGTGTAATGCTCCCCAAAGGTGGGTTGTGCAAAACCTGCCTGGAGGCACAAGGAAGTCGAAACAGATACACAGGGTGTGTGTGAGCACATTAGTTCGCACACAGAAGCAACAGCAAAGCCCTTTGGGATTTGCATCCTATAAGACAGGATGCTATTCCCATGTGTATCATGACTCATGGTGTTAAGAAAAGAACCAAGTGGATGTTATTTACAGGACCTTCTGTCGGCGCGGGGGAAGGAAGGAAAGACAAACTTCCGTCTGGAGGGACGGCCAGGATGCTCTATAGGGTTGGGATAAAATGTCCTTGGTGACGTAAGGACAGCGTGCCGAGGGAGGCAGGCTCATTGAGAAACCCACAGAGGAGAGAGACCTCTGAGCGGAGAGAGCCTTGTTTGTCCAGGAGACATGATCTCAGTCAGTCCCACTGGGATCAACTGAGAAGCTGTGCTCTCTCCGAGGCTTTGCTAAGAGGAGGGCTTTGCAGAGAGGAGGAGGTTAGTGCTGTCCATGGGTGAAGGGATTTGTCACACCCTTCTAAGCCCCAACCCCAGGCTACTTGGGGAGCCAGTTTAAAATAAAACCTAGCGGGGAAAGTCAGGGATGTTGGTTAGACACGTCCACACGACAGACCAGCAAGGAGGAGACTATGGGTTCACGGTGGAAACAGGCTGCTGACCTCGGCACCTGCTCCGAGGTGTGGCCGTCCCTCATGAGAGTTGAACAGCTTCTTTCCCTAACCAGCAAGCCATGGGAGATGCTGCCTTTGAGTCTGGAGCAAGTGCCTCTTACAGCTTCCTCTCTCAGGGGGACACAGCCTTGGCCGGGCCAGCACAACCCCCAGGCCGGGGGGGGGGGGGGGGGGAGTTCTCAAACTTCAGTGGGTAGAGGATCACCTGGAGAGGACACTGGGCTTGGGCAGCCCTGGGCTTCCCTGCCAGAGGAGCTGATTCAGTAAGATGGGGGCCAGGTCCAGGAACCTACATTAACAGTCTTTTTGACTAGGTAAAACACTCATATGGCACAAAATTCAAGTAACCATAGAGATGTGGTATCGGGTAACTTCTTGTATTCCTTGAAAAAATGTCAGTGGTAGCACACAGATAATTTAGTGCCTTGTTTACTTTGTTTTTCTTTCTTTCTTTCTTTCTTTTTTTTTTAACAATGTCTTGGAAACCACTATGTAACAATACACAGAGATCTGCCCCTTTTTAAAAAGTCATTTCTACCCTCAACATAGGGCTTGAAATCATGACCCAGCGATCAAGCAAGGTGCGCTCCACTGACTGAGCTGGCCAGGCGCCCCCGCCCTATTCTTTTTTATTTTTATTTGACGAGGCATAACATAATACTCAGGAAAGTGTTCCCTGAATTTGTACCCACTTAAACCCATGTAAACACCTCCCAAAGCATGTAAGCCATGGCTTAAATTACTTTAAACAAGTCATTGTGGATTAAGACTTGAAAAGGCCAATCTAGATTTCTAGATTTTTCTCCAAAGCAGTGTTCTTGGATCCAACTGTATCGATCAGACACCCATTAAACTCACAGGGGGATCTTGTAAAACCACGCCACTAATGCCTGGGCCCCTCCCAGATTCAGTAACTCTGAATTGTCTGGGGGTGGGGCCTGGTCTTTCCCCAGACCTCCAGGGGCCTCCAAAGTGCAGGCAGGGCTGAGAAGCACCACTGCAAGGAACAGGGCCCGCTGGGCTCTGGCAAATCTGGGAAAGTGGTTTCTAGAGCATACTCTCGCTCTGCCTCTTGGCCATCCCTTTACAGACCTCCCTTCCTGTCCGCTTGCAGTAAGCAACCTTCCCATGGGAAAGCACTGTTCTGCCTTCTGGAAGCTTCCGCAGGAGGGCGGTTGGCCTGGTAGCAGCTTTCCGAGTAGCTCCTCAAAGCCAGGTTTCTATACAACCAGACACCTCCTCTGTCCACCAAATGCCCAGTCTTTAAAGCCCCTAATACATACAAGTCCTTTCTGGTAACCTTTCTTGTGAAGAGTGAACCAGAAGAGCAGCATCAAGGTTAAATCACAGTAAGACTGAAGCGCTAGAAGCCGCCTAGTGGTTCTCAAAGTATGGTCCCTGGGCCAGCTGCATCAGCTGTTCAAAATGCACGTTCTTGGGTCGCACCCCACTCACTGACTCAGAAACTCAAAGGGTGGGAACCACACAGAGGGTCCAGACACATGACTGCTGGGCCCTGCCTCCAGAATTTCTGACTCAGGGGGTCTGGTCTGGGTGGGATCACGATTTGCATTTCTACCCAGTTGCCAGGCGACGCTATGGCTGTGAATCCAGGGACCACACTTTGAGAACCACTGTTCTGGCTGATAAAAAAGGCAGAGGAAATCTTCGATTTTCTGTTTCTTTTGTCCTTTAAAAGCGCAATTCAAAAAGATGCTTCATGTGGCGCAGACTTAGACAAATGCAAATTCAAAAGAAGGTTAGGAATCATTTTCCATTGCCCTTGCTAGAAAAAGTCAACAATGCCTCGGATTGGGTCTGAGGGGTATGGGTAACAGGCACCCCCCACAGCCCGCCCACTGAGGTAGGGGTGGACACTGGCCCCGCCTTCAGAAGGCAACACGGTAAGGTCTGTTAGAGCTGGTCCCAGTACCAACCTCAGAGCCAGCAATTCCACCTCTGGGTCCTTTATACTGTAGGTGTGCAAAGAGGTATGCCCGTACGTGCAAAGACAGGTGAGCAAGAATGTTCACTGCATCATTGCTGGTAGCAGACGGGGAGGGGGAATTCCAACAGCTGAGGCCCAGGGAAGTCGCTATGACAAAGAATGAGGTCGAGTCCAACCCGCTGACATGGAGTGACTCTGACCACACCAGGGACTAGCGCCGGAGTCGGCACCATGTACAGTGCGTGCTCTGGCTTTAAAGGGATTATACGCACACTCCTCTCTGATCGAACACTCACTGAAAAACCGCGGCGGAAACTGACTTCCTAGAGAGAAGGCTGAGGGTTGAGGGTGGGAGAGAGACACAGTTTCACTCATGGCAGACAGACTTTTGTCCCTCTGGAATGGTTTTATTACATACACACACCAGTTTTTCAATAAAATTCCAGCCAGTTAAAAAAACAAACAGTTTAGGGGCACCTGGGTGGCTCAGTTGGTGAAGCGTCTGCCTTCGGCTCAGGTCATGATCCCAGAGTCCTGGGATCGAGCCCCACATCGGGCTCCCCTCTCAGGGGGGGAACCTGCTTCTCCCTCTCCCACTCCCCCTGCTTGTGTTCCCTCTCCCGCTGTGTCTCTCTCCCTGTCAAATAATAAATAAAATCTTAAAAAAAAAAAAACCCAGTGAAAATAAAGAATAAAAAATATGTTAAAATCCCTTTGAAGCAGGTTCTGCGAGGCTCTAGACACCCAGCACGTCCCTCAAGCTGGAGCGGAGGCTTGTGCTGTTTGAGATGGGAACATTATTTGCCCAAATGAGAAATGATATTAAGGGACCTATTTTAAATTGTTACTAAAATCTTTACTTTTCTGCCATTTCCTTGGGGTTCTGCCTAATTTCATTCATCCCTTGACTATTTATTACTCTTTGTTTTGTTCGAACATGGAGGGAACTATACTAGGTGATGCGCTCCGTACAGTAGAGATATTCTCGGTCTTGCTCTGCACTTCATCCATGTGCCCAGGCACTGGGTGGCCACTCGGTCCTTAGTACCTAAATGAACAGATGAGAACCTGGGCACGCTGTGTCCCAGGCCCTGTCCTGGGAACATACCCACAGCGGGGGAAGACTGGAAGGGATGACATGACTCTCCCGACCTCACAGAGTGAGCCAGGGGGAGCACTAGACTTTGGACCCACATCTAACCCCAAACCCCATCCTTTGCCTCACGGCACAAACCCACACAAGTAATAGTACTGTAGGGATTTATTTTTTCATCATTAAAAGTCTTTGCTTTCTCGTCATCGGATTCCTTGTAGGCCTTTTTTAAAAAATTGTATTTTTAAAATATTTTTTAAAAGTCTTATTTATTTATGCGATCTCTACACCCGGTGCAGGGCTGAAACTCACAATCCCGAGACGGAGAGTCACGTGTTCCACCCAAGGAGCCAGCCGGGCGCTCCTGGACCTGTCTATCTTGACTCGGGTTTGAGACTAATTCTTTGAGACCTAGAGCAGATGTTCGTTCAGATGTCACTGGGGCAGTTACAAAATTCAGATTTGCTACCCCACCGAGGAGCAATTACAGCTAATCGTGTAGGCACCTGGGGAGCCTCCACTTAATTAAATCCAAACACACCTGATCCGGATAAAGGGCCAGCCCTGCCTAAAGCCGGACAAGCTGTTGGGTGTCGTGTGAAGAGCTGCCTGTCCTTCCCAGACAAGGGCACAGTGTTCGCCCAGCTCCGGCATTGGCCTTCTGCTAGGCCCTGGGTCCTCCTGGGATTGCCACCTGGTGACAGCTTACCAAACACCCTGGGTGACTGCGAGCCGCTCCCCAGACTGTTTCATAAAGCTCCCCAGATCTGTTCTTTCATACGAGAAGGATTTTAATGAGGCTGTGTATTTAATCCTTACGGGATTAGCACCGGTAACAAGATTTGGGGATCTAATCTTGCTGCAGCTTTTAAAGGCAAGAGGAAACTTGAGACACCAACCTGGCTTTGGAGAGATGAGTACCGCAGGGCCAGCATCTTGGAAAGCCAACCTGCTGCGAACAGGAAAGAGATTTTCTTCAGCCTCACACCCCTCAAGAAAAACAAGGCTAAGGCTACTCGAAAGCTACTTTGACAGAAGCCATTTCCCAGCGGCGCTAATGTGACAAAGTAGGCTTGAACACGGGGATGTTGGGACTAGGTGCCCCTTGTGGATGGAGACCCTGAGTCATCTCTAGGTTCCCCCTGCCAGGCCCGGGCCGGGAGCGAGCGTGGTGGGGGTGCCACACGTGTTAGCAGTGTGAGGAGGAGGTCTGAATCACGTGGCACCAAAGCACACGACACTGGCCGCATGACGGTGCTGACAGCACTGTCACAGAGCAGCTTGGTATCTTTCCCACTATGTGCGATCCAAGAGAGCGACGTGGGCAGGCTAAGAGCGTGGCTCCCGGCGGGTGTCTGAGGGCCAGCAGCCCCTGTCGTTTCTCAGAGCTGTGAAGGCCATCGCACGGCTGAGTCACTCGAGAGGAAAACAGCTGCAGGAATAAAGCGAGAGCCCTCTTTGTGACCCAGAGGAGCTGGGCACGTCCTTATCTCTGAAATGGATTTTCACAAGTGAGCGCTTTCAGCTTCCTTTGCGCAAGTACAGAATACCTCGCCCTGCCCTCCTCGAGCTGAAAGTGAAGGATCCAGCTCTGATCCTGGAAGCCAGAGCCTGGCTCCTCCACGATTCTCTGGTTATTTACTGCCCCCGGTAGCAGTCCCTAATGTGGGCCCCCCGGCACCAGCTCCACGCACAGGGGCTCCGGCACGTGATCTCGCAAGATGGTTTACCAAGATGCTTGAGCTTCCGCAAACCCACCCCCTCACTGTCTCGTCCTGCCTCTCCTCACCCGTCTCCTCCTTCCTCCTCTCCCACCGTGTCCTTCTGCCACGCTAATACTCAACTGTTGCAGAGGCCACGCGACTCGTGGTTGTCAATCTGGAATCATGGAGACGACCCAAAATTGAGGCCACGTCCATTAAAATGGTAGATATGAGAAGCTTATCAAAACATCTGTGTTCGTGATCTAATCAAAGATCTTCGGCTAGATTGAGCAGCATAAAAACAAAATAGAAGTTCCTTAAAAATCACTGTTGGCACCTCCTTACAGCAAGACGTCTTGGATCCTGGGTGATCTCCACAGCGTGCTAACTAAGCAGGGTGGCCGTACATCCTCGTTTGCCTGGGAGAGTCCAGGACTATGTCTGTCATTCTGACGCAGTATGAGTAAGGTCCTCTTTCACTCTCAAAAGTAACGCAGCTGGGAGGCTCAATTATGGGGTCACCCCAGGTACGGGGCCTCCCTCCCTTCTAAGACTGAAATGCTGCCTTCTAAGCAAGGCAGAGTTTTCTGGCCTTCCCTTGTGGTTCCAAATGATAGTTTACAAAACAAAAATTTCCAGTATTAAACTCAGCTGGACATTACAGGACTCTTGCAAGCAACAGAAGACAGTGCTGGGATTTCAGTCCCCTCTTCTCAACTTGACATCTGTTGCCAGAAACTCAAGCATTTAGAAATAAGGGAAGGGCCCACTTCTGTGTATAAATACCCAGAGAGGGCAATTTAAATCTTCTGAGATCATGTTCAATGTCACAATGCCCCAGCTTGGTGTTTGGTCAGAGATGGGTACTAAGTTCTCAGGAGGCTTGTGAGCCCAAGGACTTGGTCACCTTGTGGGGGGCCAATGCCAGACTGTTCTAACTCCTTTCACCTGATACAGAAGTGACTTTAAAAATCCCAAGTTTGCTCTCTCATCCTCAAGATCAGACTCATGGTCTCTTTGTCACTTGGCTCAACGTCAAGAGCAGTCTTTGAAACGGAGGTCAGAATAAGCACAGCTGGATAATGCTGGTTGTCTGGTCGTCCCCTGGCTGGTGGACTGGGTGCAGCTGTACTCTGCTCTGAACGTGAACCCTGCCGGGATAAGGCAGTTAGCCAAAGACAGAAAGATGAAACAAAATGCTTCCTTAATTTACTGGTCTCCTGCATCACCCCTGACAAAAGTACTTATATTCCTAACAGTGTCTGGGTTAGAAAATCAATTTGGTCAATAGAGAGTCAGCCAACACGTCCATTGCTATAGTGTTTCAATTAAAGATTAGGCCCTTTAGAAGAAATACACTTCAAAAAAATCTTCAAGACGTCTACATCGCTTATCATTTTTAAGTGTTATTTATTGATTGCTTCCACATGAAAGCGTTGTATACTTGGTCTGCTCCAGCAAAGTACCCAAGCTCAGGAAGAAATTTAAAAGCCTGATAAATTTCATTCTTGCAGGTTTCACTCTTGTCATCCTAATGGCTTCACATTTTATTTATGGTCAGATCAGATAATGTCATTTAATTTAATCCAATTTCACTCATCATACAAGAAATATTTTAATAGATCCTAGATAAAAAAAAATCTATGAATTATAGGGGCACCTGGGTGGCTCAGCGGGTGAAGCATCTGACTCTTGATTTCAGCTCAGGGCATGATCTTAGGGTTGTGAGTTCGAGCCCTGCATTGGGCTTCATGCTGGATGTGGAGCCTGCTTGAGATTCTCTCTCTCCCTCTCCTGCGCCTTTCCCCTGAGCACATGTTCTCTCTCTCAAAAACATATATATATATGAACTCTACTGAAGCAAGTGGTGAGGAATTTTTTTTAAGAATGAAACGAATTTTTAGAAGGCTAAAATACAGCGAAAAGAGCATGAGCGACAATAAAAACAACTTGCCCATAATGACTGCTGGAGCTGGCTGTGCACCCAGCAGCCAGCAGCATTGAGACACGCGACCCCAGCCCTGGCGCCCAACACCCTGAGCCAGGCCACATTGCGCCAGTTCTCAAGGCTGTGCAGTTAGAAAGCACGGACTGCATCCTTCGAGGTCACCGCTGGGGCCCGGCTGTCTCTGTATAAAGTCATAACTTAGGAGTACGCTCAAGACAGAAAGAATTCTCGGCTCAGCAAGCCCAGTTCTCAACAGTCCTTGCAAACGTTCACACACAATCCGCTGCACAGGGCTGAGGCAGAGGCGAGATCATCTGACTGTTCAAGTCAATGTCCACCTTCTCTCCTCCAAGCTGGCTCCCGGAAAACAGAAAAAGTCACTGCTATTTCCTACTACTTGCTGGACTCCGTGCGCCACACTTTTATATTAATGCTCACTTTCTCAACAACCTGGGTGAACTAGATGTTCAAACCCCCATTGGCTAGATGCTAAAATACAGGCTCTTTCCTTATGGGGGCATTTCCTGAGCCTCTCCCTCAAAGTGATGTACCATCTGTTGGAGACGAATATAAAAAATCACATAAAAATTGAAAACCAGGGGGCACCTGGGTGGCTCAGTGGGTTGAGCCTCAGCCTTCAGCTCAGGTCATGATCCCAGGGTCCTGGGATTGAGCCCGCATCGGGCTCTCTGCTCAGCAGGGAGCCTGCTTCCGTCTCTCTCTGCCTGCCTCTCTGCCTACTTATGATCTCTCTGTCAAATAAATAAATAAAATCTTAAAAAATAAATTGAAAACCAGAATCTGGTCCCTGCTCCTGAAAAGGACAATGTCTGAACAATGTTCTTTATAGACAGACCCAGCCAAGAAGCTCAGACTGATTCTGACTGTGCTCCCCACCTCCCCATCCAATGGTGAGCAGCTCCCCAGCAGCCCAGAAGCTGCAAGGCGGCAGGCCCTGAAGAGCAGAGCCCGGACCCACCAGGCCCACTGCCAGGGCTCTGAGAAGCTCGGGGATGCGATTTTGCCTTAAACCTACGTGTCCAAGTGGGAGCTCCCCCCTTGCTCCTGAGAAGTCTCAGCAGAACACAGTCCCTCACACAGAGAGGTGATGTGGCCTGCAGTTCAAAAGCGCGAGCTTCGGGACTAGACCATCTGGATGGGAAACCTGGGCCACCTGCTCATCAGCTTTGTGATCCAGAGCAAGTTATACAATCTTGCTGGGCCTCAGGTTCCTCGTCTGTAAAAGGGGGACGGCCCGTTTAATACATCCTATCAGTACTCAGAATAGTGCCCGCTACACAACAAACACTATTCATATAAACAATAACGACCACTGCCACCGAGTGGGGGAAAAGTTGCCTGAAACATTCAGCTGCCTCCCTCCTCCTGTCCAGTCCTCACGGAAAATACCCTGCATGGGAAACGTGCATCCAGTCCTCCCGCACGGACCAGGCTGACGCAGTTGGGGGTCTATGAACGGCGAAGGGAAGGAGATTGAAAAGAGGCTTAAGACGGCTCTGCTTTTTTTTTTTATCTTTTCCACTGAAAAGCAGAGGGAGGGAACAGTAATACTAAATAATAAAATAAATAGAAGAGGCTTAAGAAACCGATCATCCAACCGCAATGTAAGGAATGGATTTGGAGCCTGAGTCACGGACAAAGAAAGAAGTCAGCTAGGGAAATGAAGGGCTGTTAGGGACCGCTGGTGTGACGGTGACATTGTGCTAATTATTTTAGGAGCCAGACCGTGTCCTCTCCAGTTCATATGTTGGAGTCCTAGCTGCCACTGCCTCAGAATCTGACTGTATTTGGAGAAAGGGCCTTTAGAGAAATAATTAAGTTAAAACAGTGTCATTGGGGTTGAGTTCTAATCCAGCCTGACTGGTGTCTTCATGAGGAGAGGAGGGCACAGACAGAGAGAGACACACACACACACTCGGACACACAAGACAAGGAGAAGACCGTCACCTACAAGCCTGGGAGAGAAGCTCTCCTGGGGAGGTGGCCCACACCTCGAACTTGAACTCCGGGCCTCCGGGAACAGTGAGAGGGTAAGGGTCTGTCCTTGAGGCCACCCAGATGGCGGTATTTTGTGAGGGCGGTCCTAGCAAACTACAGCAGTTTACAAAGAGTCTGCATAGTTTAGCATCATACACCAAAATAGTCACAGATGGAAGGAAGGGCTTTTTGGGACAAACTCCAAAATAATCTTCGAAAGGGCAGGAAAGGGCAGGAAGGGGGTTGTGGGTAAAATGAGACTGGCCGTAAGCTGAGTAACTGTTGAGGCTGGAGGGTGCGTACACAGAGGCTCATTTGACGATTCTCTCTACTTTTGAACATTTCTCTAACAGAAAAAATTTTTTTAAACACTGAAGAGGAAACATATCTTCTGGGTCATCCGCCCTCCTGGAAAACTACCAGAGTGCGACCAACTATAGGAGTTTACCTCTAAAATGCTGATGAAACAAACTGTAACAACGGCAAATGACAGGAGACGGTTAACTGACTTTGAAAACCTTGGGGGGCTGACTTCTCCCTGGACGGGCTGACTTCGCCCCGTGGATTCTCCTTGCGGGGATCCAGCTCACCAGCCCCCACAAACCACGCCACCCCGAGCCCACTCCCTTCTGTTTAGGAGCTCCAACTCCTGGGACCTCAAGGACCCAGTTCTGATGCTGTTCCGGGAAGAATCCTTCCTTCCGCAACACCAACGCTTGCCTATGGAGACAGGCGGGTTTCTCTCCGCTGCTGCCTCCCCCATCATCCTGTGGCATGGTGATTTACTGATGGAACGTGTCTTATTTATCTGGGTGGCAGAGAGCGTGGCCAATCCCTAGCTTGCATGAACAGATCTTCAAGTATTTGAATAAGGACGAACTGAACATTTAATGAATGGATACTATATGTTAGGTGCTCAGCTACCTGCTAAGTCCTTAGTAACCCAAGTTTAACTGGACAATTGTGACCCCCATTTGGGGCTGTTGAAGAATCTGGAACTGATTGTTAAGTCAGCGGCGGGGGCGAGGGGACCTTCTCTGTGATGGTCCCTGTGCCATACCGCGCCCACTCTTCTCTGCTCCTTCAGCAAATCCCCCAGCTTGTGTGCAAATGTCTCCCAACCTAGTGTCCCTTCCCCATGACCCGTGGCACAGCACTCCTGGGGGCAGGGGGGCCTGGACCACACACACCCAGCACTTTTGCTAGCTCTGACATGATCCCGGACCCCGGAGCAGCCAGACCCAGGCTCTTCTCTTAGCTCTCCTGCTTACCAGCTCTATGCCTTGCCCCAGTTACATGACCTCTCTGTGCCTCTGGGTGGCTTCTCATCACAATTGCACTAAGTGTCCCGCTGGCTGCTGTGGAGATGAAAGGGGTGATGTCTGTGTGAGACATCAGCACAGGGTCAGGCACACGTTAAGTGCCCTTGCTGGTATCTCGTCTTGTTTGTGGCAGTTCGTGCGGTTAGACGGCACTCCCAAGTCTGTCTCTGTCTGCGGTCCTGAGTGAGGCCAAGCCGTGCCTCCTCATTCTCAAATTGGGCAGATGGATTTTTATATCCATGTACAGGTCCTTATTATAATCCTTGCCCATTGTTCTCACTTTTGTGAGAGTCTGCCTGTTTCTGCCTTTTGGATCCAATCCCGTCTCCTACTCGTTCACTCTTCTGTTCCTGAGTGATTTGTAAATCTGGATCTCCACCTCTATCTTCAGGCCACCGACCAACTGTTGAGCAGAAGAGTCTGTAACACGGGGTCTTTAGTCGTGGGAGTGAGACGAGAAGCAGCGGGGTGCGGGGCAGCCTGGTGGGCCCAGAACAGGTGTCCCGCTCATGCCTCCCTACCCGTGCCCTACACGTCACCAGCAGCCGCATAAACCGGCACAGCCTTGCTGGAGGACAGTCTGACAATATGGACAAACAGGCACACAGAATGTCGACTCTGAAATTCTAGCCCTGGAAATTCAGCCCAAAGTAGTCATTAAAGAGTAAAAACAAATTCTATGCGAAAGATATTTGTAGCATCATTATTTAAAATGCCAAAAAACTCTAAACTAAATGGACTACAAAGAGGAAGGGTTAGATAAACAATAATGGAATAATAATAGCAACGGGGCTCTTAAAAAGATTAAATGTAGTGACTACGCACCTTTATGCTAGCGAATATAAGATTATTTAAACTAAGTCACCACAGATATACACACTAAGACTGCCTTTAAATAAAAACGATGTACACACAGATGAAAGAATGGGAAGATAAACCGATCGAAAATTAGAGTTATGGAGAGATGGTGGAAGCAATTTTTGGTTGTTTCCCATTAAAACGCGGAGTAATTTCTTTGGTTATAAACAACCCCAGTGTTTGTGTGTATTCAAACACAAATCTTATGTGTTTATTATTTATGTGTGCGTCTATAATATGAAGGGAGATTTAAAAATAAGAATCAAGAACGGGCAGCCTGGAAGACAGAGCCTTCGTTAACACGGGACTTCAGTTAGAGGCAAGAAGCACTTGTCTCAATATGAGATCCGGTTACTCTCTGCAAGGAACTTGGAACCTGTGAGTCACTGATATGCCAGATTTCCTTCCCAAAGACATGCATGTGCCTCATCGCAACCCTTGCCCGCCGCCAGTCACAAGAGTCCTGGAGAACTGGGGTGGGGATGGCTCAGTGGTGCCAGGCGTGGGCTGCAGGGGGGCCCCTGGCCCTGCTCTGACGCCTAACCACCAGCAGAGGGCAGCGGGGACGTCCTGCCCCCTTGACTTTCACTGGGTCTCCAGGAGGCAGGATGCGCTGGGGGAGGTTCCGGGCCCATCTGAAAGGCTGACCTGAAGCATGGCATCGTAAATGTCCCATACACACCAGCTGCTGGCGTAACCCCGAGCCCTGCTGCCTCTCCAGAGTGGCATAAATTCTGAACTTAGAAAGGTACAGCAGGACGGAAGGGACAGTGCGCTCGTAGTGAGAAGGATAAGGGGGATTCCACGTGGCCGTGGCCTTACCGTAGGTGAACATGCGCGGTGAGGTCAGCTCAATGTTGGGCAAGGCGCCCAGGTGGTTGAGCACGGCGCACCGGTAGCCGTTTTTCTGGGCATAGTCCACAAAGGTGCGGATGTACTGCTTCTCGCTGTGATTGGCAATTCCCGGGCAGATGACCATGGTAACATCATCTATGGGGTAAAGAGAAAAATCCCCATGAACCGCATGAGGCGTGATGATAAATGGCCATGACGATACATCACTGGCCTAGAAAACAGCAGGTGGGAAACTGACATCCATGTTTCCACTAAATTCTCTGGGAAGAAGCGTCTTTCCCTCCTCGGGTGGAGTTAGCCTGATGGGCGCTTCTCAAACTATTTACGGTGAAGGGTCAGTTGTTAAAATTCCCAATCGTGGACAGACAATTTTGAAAAATACGATAAAAATTAATGACTACAAAGGTGAAATGAAAACAATTTAAATCTCAATTTTTTATTATTAGATTCAGCAGATACAAAATTACTCAGCCACACTGCTTTCTAGGTTTCCAAGACTTCCTCTTAATTTCTGTATGAATGACGGGATGCAGGCATGGAAAAACAAGAAGTGGTCTGCATAGACTTCTTTGATCAAGCAATCTGACTTCCAGATATTTGTCTACAGATACAACTATACATTGTGCAGAACAAGAGATGTACATGACAGGTGATAATGGCAAAAGAGTGAACACAAGCTAAATGCTCCCAAATAGAGGTCTGGTTAAATAAATTATTGCACATCCAAGTGATGAAATGTTATGTAGCCCTTAGAAATAACGAGAGACATCTTTACAGGTGCTGATAGGGTGAGCTCTCCAACATGTATTAAGTGGGAAAAAAAGCAAGGTGTGGAAAAGGATTATGAACGCTGCCATTTGCATGGAGGGGAAGAAGACATCTATGTTTAGAAATGCATCCACTAGCCCTGGAATCGTAGTGAGAAACCTAACAGTGGGTACCACTGGGGAGGAGTGTGGGTGGGCAGTAGGAGTAGAAGAGAGATGTATACTTGCTCTGTATATCTTAAAGATACATTTTGAATTTTCTTTTTTTTTTTTTTAAGATTTTATTTATTTATTTGATAGATGGAGATCTCTCAGGACCACAGATTACGTCCTGAGCGAGTGGTACTCTGAAGGACAAAAGCAGGAAGGTGTGATGGATTGACTGGGAAGGTTACATTAGCGAGGGGAGGCAGGGGCTGTCCCTCTGAGGAGGTGACAGCTGAGTTGAGACCTGAGTGACAAGGAGGAGGCAGTCATGGAGGGGTCTGGGGCTGAGTGTAACAGGCAAAGGGAACACCCACTAAACCTTTGGCACCAGCTTGTCAACAGCGCTGGTTACCGTAAAGAACTGAAAGGTACAAGAGGTTTACTGGAACTTCCTCCCAAGTAGTTACCGAGATCCTATAAAAACCAAGGTGCCTTGGGGCGCCTGGGTGGATCAGTCGGTTGGGCATCTGACTCTTGATTTCGGCTCAGGTCATGATCTCAGGGTTGTAAGATCGAGCTCCTCGTCGGGCTCCATGCCCAGTGGAGAGTCTCCGTGGGATTTTCTCTCTTCCGCTTCCCCTCCCCCTACCACTTATGCACGCAAGCTCTCTCTCTGAATAAATAGATAAAATCTTTACAAAATAAAAAAGCACAAAAAACCCCTCAGACCTAGGTGCCTTGCATACTATGGAACTGAGAAGACACGTCCTCCTCTAGGAGGGGCAGTGGGAGGCAGCTGGAGTCCTAACTCCACTCACTTTTGAGTCCTCCCGCGAAGCTTTTTGTAACAGCTGCTTACTAGGCAGGCCGCACAGAGCAACACTGGCTTCCAGCAGCGGCAGTGATCGAGAGGTTTCTGACAGATAGGTATCCCAGAGCCCTGTGTAAATGGACCCAAATGTGTCTTTTTGTCCACAGCAACCTACACAGAGGGTGCCTGCGAGCCTCCACCATCTGCTATTACCCAACAAACCAGACCAGCCTATGCCGCGTCTCTGAGCTTTAGTTTCTCTCATCAGTAGAGTCAGGACAATAAGGCACCCCCACCTCTTGGGGTTGCTACAATGCTTAACTGAAAGAACAGGACCTACAAAGCTCTTAGAAGAGTCTGGCTTCTATTGCTGTAATCAAACCAGAGGCCTGGTCCTGACGGGGCCTGGGCTCCACGTTCTCCCACAGCCCCTTACACCGAGCTTCTGTATCTCACGGGAGGACTAACAACCACGTCCAGCATTGCTGTCTGAGGGGCCCAACGTGGTATCCAGCAAGCACGTGACAGCACGAAGCCTTGCGGGCTGCCCCTGGGTGATGAACCGCAGTGGGCTTCCTCCTAGCCCCCAGCGCGATGCTGAGTTGGCGGGACGAGCGCGTACACCGTGCTCCCTCCCTGCCCAGTGTTCCCATTCCGGGCAATGGCCCCATCGCAGACCTGCGCTAGCTCACCTCCAACACAGTGCTCCGCCAAGGGCTCGAAGAGGTCGAAGGTCGAGGTGGCTCCGTCAGACATGGTGATGAACTTGCGGTGCCCGTAGGGGTGTGGCGACCTCACCCTTCCCATCTTCCCGTACAAGGCCGTCTGGATGTGTCCACTTTTCCCCCAGATCAACGGTGGAATGTATCTAAGAAAGCAGAGGAGGAGAGCTCAGTTTCTGCCACGCTCCTTGAACAGTGCATGGAAAAAACTTCGAGCAAACGTCTTTCAACCTATTTAAGTTCTTTTCCTGTGAATATGGGATTTTCTGTACCTTACATCCACGCCAGGATTGGCGCCCTTTCCCCACTTACTAAACATCCTGTATCAGATCAGCTTTAGAAACCACTGGCACATGTTTACACAGACAGGATTTCAAATTTACAGTGTTAAGTAATTCGATACGAGTTATTTCTGTAACGCAGATGAAAAAGCAAAGCAACTAATACATTTTGAACACATGCTACATCGCAGAGCTAGCCTCATTATCAGATGAGCTAACGTATATAAAGCATCTAGCACACGGCCTACACTCAGTAAATGCTCACTTCTTTGCCTTCCCCCAACAAGACCGGCCCCAGCTATCGTGGGTACCCCGTTAACCAAACCGGCTGCTCTCCCAAGAGTCTATGAGTGCCTCGTGCAGCTGTTGGGGGGTACACTGTATGCTCCAGAGAAAGTGCTGGAAGGGCAGAGCAGTGTAAATATTTGTCGGGTTAAGTGAAAGATAAAGGCTTGTTAGCCCAAGCAAGCCATGACACCACCCTTACCATCGTCCTTTGTGAAAACACGGAGTGACCCTGGTCCCTGGGAGTAAACGCAAAAATCCCCAACTAGTTAACCACTGGGAAAACAGGGTACTCTGTTACAACTAAGAAATGATTATAGTTCGCAGCCCTGGCGTGGGATGGTCCCATTTCCTGAAACTGCCACTGATTTCTCTTGGCCAGCCTTGAGCCCAGGCCTGGTGGTTGGCCAAGATCTGGGTTCTATGTAAACTAGAGTCACAGAACATGAAACATGGTAATGACATCCATCCCTCATCTCTGTATTATATCACAGTGATGAGCACTTAGTTTCTTAAAGATTTATTTTAAGAGAGAAAGTATGCGAGCAGGGGGAGGGACAGACGGAGAGGGAAAAAGCAGATTCCCTGCTGAGTGGGCAGCCCGACGTGGGGCTCGATCCCAGGACCCTGAGATCGTAACCTGAGCTGAAACCAAGAGTCGGAAGCTTAAGTGACTGAGCCACCCTGGTGCTCTGTGGTGAGCAATTTTTTTTTTTTTTAAAGATTTTATTTATTTATTTGACAGAGAGAGAGATCACAAATAGGCAGAGAGACAGACAGAGAGAGAGATGAGGAGAAGCAGGCTCCCTGCTGAGCAGAGAGCCCCATGCGGAACTCGATCCCAGGCCCCAGGGATCATGACCTGAGCCGAAGGTAGAGGCTTAACCCACTGAGCCACCCAGGCACCCCGGTGAGCAATTTCTTAAGAGCTCACTTTAACCCATTTCTCAATTCTTTTTTTTTTTTTAAGGATTTTATTTATTTATTTGACAGAGAGAGAGATCACAAGTAGGCAGTAAGCAGAGAGGCAGGCAGAGAGAGAGAGGAGGAAGCAGGCTTCCCGCCGAGCAGAGAGCCCGATGCGGGGCTCGATCCCAGGACCCTGGGATCATGACCTGAGCCAAAGGCAGAGGCTTAACCCACTGAGCCACCCAGGCGCCCCCCATTTCCCAATTCTTGCCTATCATTTCCATCATACCTGTTGATCCTAAAAACCCTCCTTAAATTAAACCAGACTTACTTTTTTCTTTTTTCTTTTTTTTAAAAACTAATTCATTAAGTCTCCACAAACTTAAGAGAAGTGAAGGTATCACCGTAAGCCAGCCAGTTCCAGAACAAACTTCCTCTGTGCTGGTGCGGAGGAGAGGAAAGATTATTTTAAGACCTTGGGACATTTGCCAGCGTGACACCATAGGTGCAAATCTCAGTGCCGAGGCCATGGCATTCGGGAAGCAGATAGAAGCATTTATAAGAAATGAGTGGATTATGACAGCAACCAAAAGCAAGCCTATAAAGATCACATCAGCTGGACAGCTCAGTATTGCACAAGATTTAGCTACAGCATTTATAAAGGGTTTCAGACGATAAATTACAAACACGGGGAGGGAAGTGATCCAAGAAACCAAATTCCTGGTTGCACCCAGAGGAAAATTCAAAGATAATTTTGTTTATAGAATAAATGAAAATAGAAATGTGCTGAGGTTAAACAGGATAATAGAAATATGAACTAAATTTCATATGCGTATCTCCTGATCTTGTTCAGAATACAAGAGAATTTCAGAAAATGACAAAAGAATAAAATAAAATCTTTTCTTGGTAGTCCGAGGCTTCCCATATAATGATGGCATGTGTGGTCATCCTGATGCTGCCCCCCTGATTCGGGGTCATGTCACCTCTCTGAGGTGGCCTCTAGCCCCTACTCTCGTCCACTTACTCTGGCCTCCACCTGCCAATGGAGGGAAAACCAACCATGTGTGTCCGGCTGTCCCCCTCCACTGCGTGGGTCCTAAGTTGCCCTAGGAGGCCCGCCATGCCCTGCCCGCTTACGTCTTTCTGTGTAAGTTCAGATAAGCCAGAGCCACTGGCCTGTTTCCACTCAGAAGAGGCGTGCTGCCTGCTGTGCTATTTTTATCCCAAGAGCCTTTGCTCAAGCTGTTGCTTCTGCCTGGAATATTCCCCTTTTCTCCCTGCACACCCAATTTTTCTGTTCCGCAGCTACTATCTGTCTTTCAAGACTCACTTCTAATCAGGCTGCTGGGGGAGCTGCCCCTTCTCTGTGCCCCCCGGCAAAGAACCGCTCTTGGCACCGCTCACCTGCGCACAGCTCCGTCCTGGCACCCAGGGGGCCTGATCGACATGAGGGCTCTTTTCAAGCACATTCTTCCCCACCAGCGGCAGGCCAGGCTTGTCCAGCTTTGTGTGTCTCCCCAGGGCGCCCCACATGCCGAGCACGAAGGGAGGACTGCTGGGTGAACTGGGAGCGGACCCACAGAGCAGGCA
Source organism: Mustela nigripes (assembly GCF_022355385.1). Taxonomy (NCBI): domain Eukaryota; kingdom Metazoa; phylum Chordata; class Mammalia; order Carnivora; family Mustelidae; genus Mustela; species Mustela nigripes. The sequence goes on from NC_081569.1 coordinate 6,298,961, forward strand.
CAGAAGAAACATACACCCTAATAATGTGAGTTGGGCTGTAGCACGATTGGTGTTTGGTTCCTGTCCTCTTTCCAGGCTACCCAGCACCATTCTCAGAGAAAATCCAGAGTATGCACGTGTGCACGTGTGCAGGTGTCCGTGTGTGTGCATGTGTGCGCGTGGGAAAAAGCGACTGCCTCAATATCGCTGGAGGACTTTCTCACTTCAGTGTGAAACAGTGTGCACCGTCAGTTGTGCACAGTGGGCATTTCACAATCATTAATTTAATGACAATACCACCTTCTGATAAAACGCTGTTTTCAATGCAAATCATACCACCACCACACCGGCGTTTACCAAATCGAATTTTCAGACCGCATACACTGTGGCGAAGTGTTGTTGTGTGTTTTCCTGTGTTTGCATAATTTACCCACAGGTCACACGAAAAAATTTAAAAAGGAAAAACCAGAATGGGTGTAACTAGTTACGTAGTTTGGGTCAAGGAGGAAGCATGAATCAAAACAGTGGAATCGGGGTGCCTGGGTGGCTCAGTGGGTTAAAGCTCAGGTCATGATCTCAGGGTCCTGGGATCGAGCCCTGCATGGGGCTCTCTGCTCAGCAGGGAGCCTGCTTCCCCCCTCTCTGCTTACTTGTGATCTCTTTCTCTGTCAAATGAATAAATAAAATCTTTTTTAAAAAAATGGAATCTTTTGATATTTACATAAACATATAAGCACTTAAGAGATGCTACAAAGTGTCCATGGAGGAATCTGCTTTACTCTGGCCCTTCAGAGAGAAGCCTGGCAGCTTCTGCCTTGACCTCCTTGGAAGCCTGGTGCCCTGCTCTGAGGCAGCCAGGACCTGACTACCCCATGAGGAGAGGCAGCCCCGAGGAGGCTGGAGACACAGAATGGAGCGTGGTGTGTGTTTTAAATTCCGAGCACCACCAAACTGTCTTCCAAAACAGATGGACCCAATTTACATTTGCAAATTTTGCACGGAAGTACCTGTCTTCCTCACCCTCATCAATAATTAGCACTGTCAATCTTTCACATTTTGGCCATCTTGACGGGCAAAAAATGGATATTTAACTTCGGTACGTGTTTCTTAAGATGGACTCAATCCGTGGAAAACATGTTTTTTTTTAAATTAATTTATTTTTTAAATTTATTTTCAGTGTACCAGAATTTATTGTTTATGGAAAACACGTGTCTTATTTGAATTGGCATCTTTCTGATTCATATATTTCCCAGTCATTCCTGTTTCTCTTATGTAAATGGTTTGTACCCTTCGTCCATTTTCCTGTTGTATTTTTTATCTTTCTCCAATTGATTCATAGGTGCTGTTCTTATCACCCCTACACCGTGTCATTTTCTATTATATGTTGTAAAGGCTTTCTCCTAGTTTGTCACATATTTTATCTTACATAACTTTCATATTTTGTGGTTAAATTTGTTACTTTTCTTTTCTTTTTTTTTTTTATTTTTTTATTTTTTTTATTTTTTTATTTTTTTTAAAGATTTTTATTTATTTATCTGACAGAGAGAAACCACAAGTACACTGAGAGGCAGGCAGAGAGAGAGAGAGGAAGCAGGCTCCCTGCTGAGCAGGCAGCCCGATGCGGGACTCGATCCCAGGACCCTGAGATCATGACCTGAGCCGAAGGCAGCGGCTTAACCCACTGAGCCACCCAGGCGCCCCACTTTTCTTTTCTTTAAAAAAAAAATTTTTTTTTAAAGTAATCTCTCCACCCAGCATGGGGCTCGAACTCATGACCCTGAGATCAAGAGTCGCACACTCCTCCAACTGAACCAGCCTGGTGCCCCAAATTTGTTAGGTTTTTCTATTAAAACCTTTGTGGTTTTAAAAAGCTATTTGAACACACGACTTCAAATCCATTCCTCAGTATTTCCTTCTATTATGCCTATAGTTTTTAAAAAACGTATTACCCTTAAATCTACTTATTTTTGTAAATGACGCAAAGTAAAGATCTAATTCATTTTTCCCTGACAGTTAGCTAGTTAACTTTATACTATAAATGGATCATCCTTTCCCTACTGATTTTAACTGTCGTCTTTAACATATACCAAGTTCCCAATGAAACATTTAGATATTTTTCTATATTTTCTTTTCTGATTCATTGATCTATGTGTCTGTTCTTGTGCCAGAATGACTCTGTCTTAATGAACATAGCTTTAGGGACTATTTTGAGAGTTGCTAGTGCAGGCTTTCACTTTTCCTTTCCAAAATTTTCTTGGCAGATTTTCGGCATTTTGATTTCCAGGTGAATTACAGGATTAGCATGAAAATTTGGGATTTTACATGAAAATTTTGGGATTTCTTATTGTTGACACATCTTGGGGAAATCGGACATCTTTACAATTTTTATTTGTCCCATTAAAAAAACATACTGTATCTCTCTATAACTCAAGCATTTATGTCCTACGGTAAAACTTTATAGCCTGCTTCACGTTGCAATACTCGGTTTTTACTACACTAATTAGCATGCATTTCTACATTTTTAAAAAAGCTATTCTTAGAGTGAGCATCTGGGTGCATTTTACTCCTAGCTCCCTGAAAGCAGAGGCAATGTCTTCTGTGCTAACACATATGCTAAATTGTCCAATGTTGTGCTGTGGCCAGTGAGTAATAAATGCTTGTTGTAAATAAACGGATGTTATTAAAAAAGAAGCTAAACCACAACAAAATAGAGAGGCCAGTGTGTCCTGATCTTCTGAACCTATCTGTACACAACACCAGGCTATACTAACAGAATCACCCAATGGGAAAGTCCACAAGGGAAAATCAGGAACCCCCCGTCTGTGGCCCTCCATATACACATACACACTGCGTTTGGGCAGATGGAGTTCACATCAGCAAGGACAGATGGCTGTTGGGCTGTTTACAAAAGAGCTGGGGGAAAAAAAAAAAAGTTGACTAATGCTTATCTTTGCCCTCAATCTGTGAGTGACCAATCAATTGTTTCTTATAGGACCTGGGTTCTTTGGTTGACGTCAAACTACTTTATAGCAATCGGATGCAGACCTAGCTGTCATTCCCTCGGATTCTCTCCAGCTGCCCTCTAGGAACCTGGCACAGAGCTGGCACACTATGTCATCTGAGACTGTGCCCCCCTACCCCCATTCCCCGCAGGCAGGTCCCTTTCAGTGAGCCAGAAGCCCTGCAGCAGCTCCTCCTTGGCTACAATTTTATGTTTGTTTCAGACAAGATGCTAGGATTAATGTAACACAATCCAACCCCAATGAATTTAAGAAGGTACAGTGCTGGGGTGCTCCCCAAGTAGACAAGAGGCTAGAGGACCAGGCTTGAAGGAGGTAGGCTCGAGGAAAGAAAGTGGGGCTGCTGTATGAATGTGCTGTCTACACAGTCCGCCGCACCTCCAGGAGGCAATGCCCCAGGAGTGGGGTGTCTCAAAGGAGGGAATTTGGGGGGGGGGGCAGAGCACCCTGATTTATTTCCTGCGTGCAATGGGAGAAGACTTCCCCAAGAGGAAATTTGTGTCCCCTTGGAGAAAAAGAAAGGATGCTGGGCAGCCAGAAAGCGACATATGCTCCCCACAGGGTCTGAGGCTAGACCCATCTTTGCTTTAAGAGGCTGCTTCAGTGCCCCTGATATCCCACAGCCTTCTTCAAACCGGCATGTTCCCATCTAATCCCTCCGAAGTCTCTTCTTTCTGTCCTTGTTCCCAATGTTGGTCCCAACTCAGCATTTCCCATAATTCCTAAATGTATTTACTTTGAAGAACTTGCTGTATGCGCTGTAGATTAGAAACAGGCAGCTCGCTGGCTCCAGTGGTCTTTTTTCTCGCCCACTCATCTTTCTGAAAGCAGACTTTATCACATCCAAGAGTTTGTGCTGTTTTCTTTAAAGGAGAAATCTAGAAAAGTAGAGTTTTTATGACTCCTGGTCAATGATCTTTACTGGTCTTAAAGTAGCTCATTTCGTGCAACCCATCACTTTGCCCCACTATTTTTTTGAGGTAAAATTCACATACCCTGAAATTAACCTTTTGAAAGCGCCCGGTTCCCGAGCATTTGGTACATTCACAGTACCACACAATCATCGCCTCTGTCTGGTTCCAGAACATTTCTTCGCTCCCACAGGAGACCTTGTATGTGTTAAGCTGTTACTCTTCGTTCTCCCCTCCCTCCTGACCCTGGCAACCACTCATCTGTTTTCTGCTTCTGTGGAATGACATATAATAGATATTTTACATAAATGGAATTGTTGAGTCTGTGACTTTTTATCTTGTGATTTTTCACTTAGCACAAAGTTTTTGAGGTTCACCCATGTGGTAACCTGGATAAGTACCTCATTCCTTTCTACGGCCGAATAATATTTCATCGTAGGCATATACCGACCACATTTTCTATAGCTGTCCCTGACCCGACGGACACCGGGCTGTCACCACCTGTTGGCTATGGTTGGCTATACAAGTTTTCTTCGAACTCCTGTTTTCAGTTCGTTAGGGTATATTTAGGAGCAGAAGAATTTCTGGATCATATGGTCATTCTATGCTTAACTTTTTGTGCAACCTTCAAACTTTTTTCCATAGTGGCTGTACAAGTTTACATTGCCACCAGCAAGACACGAGGGTTCTAAGCTTTCCACATCCCCACCAGCCTTTGTTACTTTTCTTTTTTTTTTTTAATTGTTATAGCCTTCCTAGCGATATTGAACATCCCTCTATTTTTTTTTTTAAAGATTTTATTTATTTATTAGAGAGAGAGCACGAGCGGGGGGTGAGAGGAGGAAGCAGGCTCCCCACTGAGCAGACGGCCTGATGCGGGGCTCGATCCCAGGACTCTGGGATCGTGACCTGAGCCGAAGGCAGATGCTTCACCGACTAAGCCGCCCCGAACACCCCTACTATTTTGACTTGAGGCCATTTCCTTCTACTCTGTCTCTACTTCCATCTCTACTTTTAATATTTACCACAATTTTAAAAATGAATTTGTTGATTAATAAATACATATAACCAGTCTTATTCACTTCAATTCACAATGGCTATTATCGGTAAAAAGGATCGAATCAGAATAAAATCGGCAACAGTCAACTGCATGTGGTATAATTTAGTACTGTCTAAAATTTGACAAAAGAATCCAATCTTCAAAAAAAATCTTAGAGTCCAGTTTCCATAAAAGCATTTAGAATTGCAAAATTTAACCCAGAGAATGGGACTTGGAAATAACAGCATGAGAGAACTTGCTACAGCAGAAGCTATAGACCGTAACCTATAATACGGACAAAATCCTGATTCCAAGCTTTGTAGAAAAATTTAAATGGAAAACAAACCTGATGAAGATAAAATTTAACTACATCATATTAAAAAAATCATCACAGAATCAAAATATCTCAGTAGGATTTGCTCCAGAAAATATTCTCTGAAACGATTTAATGTTAGCCTAACTTTGATGAAAATATTTGTATTTTAAATGTCCTTGGGTTCAGCCCCTCCTGACTTTTCCTGGTGGGAGTGCAGGTGGTTGGAAATCAGCTCACACTCTCTTCCTGCCTGTTCCTCCTTCCCAGGCCAACCAAAGAAGGCAAGAGACACGGGACCAACAAAGAAGATGGTACAAGCTGAAGCGTAAGGAGCGGGATGGGGGGAAGGTCTATAATGCAGGGCCCCTCGTGGTCTGTGGAGGGGTGGCTGGGCACGCCACTTGCTGTGGATCTCCAGGGAGGTCACCTGAGGAGTCCTGCTTTTACTCTATTAGGAAGGAAACAAGGGGGCTCCTGGTTTCCCGGAGACGAAGGGAATGCAAGGGAAGAGTCACCATGCTCTAATTATTAATCTGCACGACTGAGATACAGGCGAAGGCCAAGGCCACTGGAATCGTACTACAGCTCAGAAACCTCGCCTGTAGTGAAACACGGACCTCTCCCTCAGTCACGGGGGGCATGTGAAGGACGTTCCCTCAGGCCCTTGAACAGAGGAAGTCAGGGACGTTTGAGGTAGTAATAGAGGTTCTAGCACCACGAATATATGGACCTCCTTTGAACATGGAGTGTGATAAATTAAACTGCCATTTTCTTTATCTGTAACACTTCACAATTTTTCAAAGTTCTTTTTGTCTATGATCTTATTTGCCTTTGATTAAAGTTTATGAAATGGCAGATGTTGTTAGCCTCATTTTACCACGGGGACCCAGAGACCAGAGGGTTAATGGCATGGCCCCGGTCACTATGCTTACCAAAGGCAGAATTAAGACTTCACCTGGGTCCTTGTCCACTGTGTCCACCGTGTTTGCTTGGATGGTAAGATAGACACAAGGGGGTTGAGTAGATGTTGTCATTATAGAGGCTCTTACGATTCCATTAGTCATTCTTTAAAAATACTGGAGTTTTCTAGAACCAATGCAAATGGGACCGCTTGTATCTTCAGTAGTCAACAGCCAGCCTCTGGCTTTAAAAATATATCCAATTAACATACACACATTTTGGTGTTGTCCATTTTTAAGGCCACTGCCAGCCAGGGGCGTTTCAACAACATGGCAAGACCTGTTTTGTTGTTGTTGTTGTTTTAGATTTTATTTATTTGAGAGAGAGAGCAAGGGGAGGAGGAGAGGGAGAAGGAGAGAGACAAGCAGGCTCTGTGCTGAGTGTGGAGCCTGACAAGGGCCTCGATCCCAGGACCCCAAGATCATGACCTGAACCAAAACCAAAAGTCGGATGCTCAACTGACTGAGCCACCCAGGCGCCCCGAGCGCTGGTATTTATTCCCAATATAGATCTGCTTATTGAGAAACAATGAACCAGGGTTTCTAAGCCAGAAGCTGACAATAAACAGGAGAAAGGACAAACACTCAGACCAAGTTCTGGGGCTCCTGCAAGAACAGGACAACAACGGTCACGGTGAAGGGGACCATTCAGGAGTGTCCCCGTCCTCCACGGCAGTGTGGTGTGGTGTGGTCACATCTCACCCACAGCTTGGTCCTCCAGTGAAAAGGCGAAACTATCAACTAGAGTCAAATCTCCCTGAAAAAGGAACATACTATCTCTGTGAGTGGGCTCAGGCGGCTCTCCCCACAGGGCTGGGCAGGTGGCTGGGGGGGCTTGAGGTGAGGGCCGTGCCGTGGAACAAAGAACCACGTCTTTAAATGCAAGGAGGCAGCAAGATGTTCCCTCTCACACAGAGGCACACAGGCTGATGGGGCCTCAGGCTCAGCTGAGTGGAAAGGCGTGCTGAGGGCCTGGCACGAATGCAGTCGTGTAGGAGTGTGTGCACGTGTGTGTGCGCGTGCACACGTTTCTCCCCTCCTTGGTGTACAGAGTTGAATCTGCATATATGAAAAGTACATGGGATGCAACTCCACTATGTACTAGAAAGAAAATCAGGGGAATACTGTAATGTTAAAAAAAAAAAAAAAAAAGTACTAAGGCACTCCTCTTTAATTTACACCCTGCCTAAATTCAAGGGTATTGGGCAGAAGAAGGAACTCAACATGGAGCAATCTATCTGCACGATTCCATGGGGCGTCCACAGCCACCTTGGCTATCCATCTAGAACTTACTGCTGAGGTTTAAAAGGTCACCTGACAAAATGAGTGGCCCTCTTCTCAAGCATTTGTGACTTTAGATTGTTAGCAGTCGTTAACACAGCACTTAGCTGGAAGCCTCACCTGTCCACAGGTCTCATCTTTGTTCCCTGTGTAGACCGCTCACTCTGCAGACACGGGGCCGCCATTTTGTACTCTGCCCCTCATGCCTCCCTCTCCTTTTGCAAACCCAGACCAAAGGGACACTTTAGTGACAGGGAAAAAAGCAGAGGAGTTACACTGTCCTGGGAACCTCGCTCTGGAATGGCTGATCGTGTCCTTGGCTGGCTTTGTGCCCAGTACCAGCCAGGGAGCAAGGCAGGGTGGGGACTGTTCAGAAAACGTGCGCTCAGGATCCTTCCTCAGTTGCCACAGCGAATGCCCATCTCAAGAGCCCCTCCACTCTGCTCAGAGCACACGTGCAGATAAACAAATTTCCCATTTCAAGAAAGGTATCTGTCCTCTGAGCAGAAGGATGACCTTTACTCTGACCAAGAAATTTGTTTTGAGAGTGACAACATGGCCCAGAAAGGCCTCGAGGCTGGCGTCTGGGACCAAACCAAAGACCTGTTATCGGGATGGCCTGCCTTGGCCCATATGTTCTTTTGGCTCTTCGAGACTGAGTCAATTGAATTCAGAGATTAAAAAGACATAGTGCCTGCCCTTTTAGGGTTCACAATCTGGGGGTAGAAGGATGTGAGAAATATACAGACAGCCATTGTCACGGAGAGGAGTGAGCACTGGGGTCTGAAAGGCAGAATGGGGTGATCGGATGGGGAGGTATAGTCACATGGCTGAGAAGTACCCGTTTAACTCCGTGCATGACGGTGAGTGTTGAGGACTGGCTGTCTGTGCCCCTCAACCTTCACGTGTCGATGCCCTGCCCTGTGATGTGACAGTATGTAGAGGTGACACCTCTGGGAGGTAAGTAGGTGTAGACGAGGTCATGAGAGTAGAGCCCCAAGATGAGACTCATGTCCCTATAAGAAAATGGTGAGACCAGAGCTCTCCCTCTCTGCTGTGTGAAGCCACAGGGAGATGGTGGCCATCTGCAAATCAGGAAGATGACTCTCACCAGACACCGAATCTGCTGACACCTGCTCTTGGGCCCGCCAGCTTTTGACAGCAGTGAAAAAGAACTATGTGTTGATTAAGTTACCAATTTTATGGCACTCTGTTATAGCCATCCAATTTAAGACAGGGAATCTAAGGTCCCCAGACAGCGGGGACATTTCTGAGCATCCAGCCTCTGTGTCCAAGACTGAACTAGTCCTGTCTCTCACCGAGTCTGCACAACAGCTCTGAGTGAGGACATCACCCCCATTGTACAGATGAGGGAATCAGGGCCTTGACTTGCCTTGCGTCACAAGGTCAGGATTGGGGGACAGGTGTCTAGCTTCAGGTCAGAGCCTTTCTCACTGGGCCCCAGTCAAGACACGTCAACTCCCTCAACCAGAGGCTAATGTAACAGACATCTTTGCATCTGGTTTTTCCTATCTGATCATTTGTCTGACTGTTGCATTAACTCATGTTCTTCTGAATGGAGAACTGAATTTGTTGGAACTTCTCTAAGGTTTTCTTCGCATACATTAAACAAAAAAACCATTTCTTTGATTTTACATATTTTTCACAATTGTAAACGGCTCCCTAATATTAGTAAAGATTTTCTGTGTAGGAGATCCACTTGGAGGGTAACTACTTTGAATATTCATGTTTGATTATTTCTAATACAAGGCCAGAATGTTAATAAAATCATTCTGAACCTCTCCTCAAAGGTAATGAGACCCAGGAGAGAGGATGTGGGGTGCTGTGGAAAGGCGAGGGGTCTCTGATTTGGGGAAGCATTTTTATCCTACATTAATGCGGGAGAATAAATTAATTAGGACAAGGATCAGTGCTGGGGGTGGTGGTAGAGGGTGTGCACACAGGAAGCAAAGCTTTGTGGCAGCCCCAGAAGTTCAAAAACTGAGCTCCAGGACTTCCTGTGTGTGTGTGTGTGTGTCTGTGTACATGTTTGTGTGCCCACAGGGGAGGTAAGAAAGCAGGAAAGGTGTAGAACCCTTGAGAGGTCAGAGGTTTATAGATACTTATCCTGGATCCTTCCCCTCCATAGGCCTTGAGCCCAGGACCTCCTGCTGCTCCCCCCACGGACCCCTACGGTTCCCTCCCCCTGTGGCCTCTCCCCCCTCAGCCAGCCTGTCTGCCCGGAAGCCAGCAGATCTGTGTGAACCCAGCCCATCAGGTCTCGGCCTTCTCCAGACATGAACAGACCACACTCCCCGACCCCCACCCAGTCCTGCTGGGGAGGCAGGGAAAGGACTTTGTCATTCGCTTCGAGCCTTTCATCTCAAAGTGGCAAGTGGCATATTCAGCTTCCCAAACACCCATTAATAGGCTCATCAGAAATCTGCTTTGCACACAGCCTTTTCCCCCCACTGGAGGCAAATACTTCTTCACAGCTGTCACACATTACATTTTCACTGTCGTTACTCGATGTTCTATTCCTGAATTGCAGGATGAAGCCCAGGAAAATTCCAGTGCAGAGATGGTTTGTTTCTGCCTGAAATGACCAAAAGTGGCCTGAGCAAACTAGAGAGAAACCATCTCCTGTTCCTGGAACTGGTTTCTAAATAGTGGGACAGAGGCGACCAGGCCGCAGTGACCCACCCTGTATCCTGTGCGAGCTATAAGAACGGGACTGTTAGACAGAGAGGCACAGGAGTGACAATAAAGCCACTTAAAAAGAAACCACATTCTTTTGCTTCAAGGAAAAATAAATACAGTTTTCAAATTCAAAGAAAAGCAGTTACAAATCCTCAGAATTGTATTCACGCACTAAATGCATCTGATCTCACTATGTTTCTGCTCCAACAACAGCTTTTAGGACTGGCCACACCTGTCCAGGTGAAAGCTCCATCCTCTTTCCTGTCTGTCTCAACCTGGTCTTAACACTGCTACCATAGGCTGGTAGCTTATTAGGAGGCTCTGTCCAGGAAAGAGCTAGTCCCATCAAGGGCCAGTAGGAAACTGGAGGGCAAACTCGCTCGGCTCACCCACACTTTGCCCAGAACCCACTCCTTCTCGGCCTCACCCTTCCTGTTGCTAAATTATGGATTTGGAAAACCAGCTTGTGCTGACTGAACAGGACCTGTGCTGATGCACAGCCGACGGAACACTTCTGTTTTGTCCCCGTCTCCCCCACAGGGACCCCTCCCTCATCCGCTGCTCCTTGCCCAATCCACAATTGCCTTTTGTCCGCTTCTCAGCCCAAGGCCACCTCAAAATCTGTGACTGGCGAAGACAAGCCAAAAAGTCCCACCGCGTTTGCTACTATTCCCAGAGCAGGACACCCAGTCTCTGTAAATGTGAAGTTCCTGGAAGATCCACCTGGGATGCCCTTTAGAAACCCGGGAATCGAGAAATGACGTCTAAGAGTTAAAATGTTGGCATGCCACATCAGACACGTGTCTTGCTTCTGTTTCGTGTGCAGATAATAATTCACAAAAGGGTAATCCGTGATGTTGGAAAAAAGGGGATTCTTAAAAGATTTAATTTAGGGCGCCTGGGTGGCTCAGTGGGTTAAGCCGCTGCCTTCGGCTCAGGTCATGATCTCAGGGTCCTGGGATTGAGTCCCGCATCGGGCTCTCTGCTCAGCAGGGAGCCTGCTTCCTCCTCTCTCTCTGCCTTCCTCTCTGCCTACTTGTGATCTCTCTCTGTCGAATAAATAAATAAAATCTTAAAAAAAAAAAGATTTAATTTAAAAATGTGCTTCTTTTGTCAGTAATTACTGATATCATTACTAAAAACCCACGTTAAAAACCTGACTCCATTCCTGTTCCCAGGGAAGTCGCGGTCAAGAGAAGGTGAGAAGAAAATTGTATAATGCTCCTTCGGGCTCTGGAGAGATTGGAACAGATCAACTAGCATTGGAAAACTCCGCACTGCAAACGTGTTAATTCTCTCTGAATTATCTATAAGTCTAACAGATACACAGTAAAAAAAAAAAAAAAAAAAAACATATTTGGAATCAAACAAGCATTCTAAAGTTCACATGAAAAACTGAATGGGCTATAACTGCCAAGGAAATCCTGAAAAAGCAGAGTGGCGAGGGGGGTTAGCCGCACTCTCGCTGCCTGTAGCAAAACATATTTAAAAACTACAAATCTGCGAATGGTATATATTGAGGATTATCAACAGAATGGAACAGACTGGAAATGTGCCTAAATACATCCAAGAAATTTAGTAGGCGAGAAAGGTGGCATTTCAGTAAATGGGGTAAAGACGGATTGTTCGACAGAGGGTGTTGGGTAAAGGGTAGCCATCGATGAAAAAATTAAGTTGGAGCCACACCTCGCACCAGGAAACATTCCAGAGAGGTCGAGCATTTCACAACAGAGAATGGTACCATCTACGTGCTAGGAAAGGATGGAACTAAAAAAATAAAACAATCATATGAGGAAGGCCTTGCTGAGAAAAACAGAAATCCCCAAAGCCAAAAGAAACAATCAAAAGATTTGACTATGCGGGGCACCTGGGTGGCTCAGTGGGTTAAAGACTGCCTTCGGCTCAGGTCATGATCCCAGGGTCCTGGGATCGAGCCCTACATCGGGCTCTCTGCTCTGCAGGGAGCCTGCTTCCTCCTCTCTCTCTGCCTGCCTCTCTGCCTACTTGTGATCTCTGTCTGTCAAATAAATAAATTAAATCTTTAAAAAAAAAAAAAAAGATTTGACTATGCAAACTTTTTTTTTTTTTTTTAATCAGCACGGTAACCACCATGGGCAAAATCAAAAGACAGAGGACAAACTGAGAACAAATATTTGCAAGTCATACGACAAAAGGCTCATTTCCCCAGCACATAAAGAACTCTCCCAGGTGAATGGGAAAAAGCCTGGTGACCATCAGGAAAATGGGAGGTGGCTCCCAGTAGGCAGGTAAGAGAAATGGAAACAAAAAAAGTTCTTAAACGTTGAAAAGATGCACGGCCTCTTTCATAAGAGGAAATACAAAGAAGAATCACATCAGTAAAATATTTTTCACCTACCAGATTGGCAAACATAAAAAAGGAGGAGACCCCCTTCTGTTGGCAAAGCATGGGGGGCAAGAGACGCTTCTAGTTTATTCTACATGGGCACGTGTGCATAACGCAAATGCACAATTACATTACAGCGGTGTGAAAGCCAACAGTTAGAGACAAGAGAAACCTCCGTGAGTAGATGGATGAAACCAAGGGCTCCCCACTCTGGAATCCCAAGCAGCAGAGACGTCCATGGCGTTAGTGTGGAAAGGTCCCACAGTGGTGTTTCATGAACAGTAATAGCGAGGTGCACAACACTTTGAGTACAGTCTGCTACTCCGTGCAATAAAAGGAAAGGCAGCCTGTGAGTGTGTATGTGTGTGTAAGTGCTGTTTTTACATGGGAAAACTGCGAAACTGGGAACAGTGGTTGAAGGCATAACTTTACACCAAAACGCGTGGGAGCCCACTGACGGCGAGGGACAACACGGCAGAAGAAAACAAGGTCACACACTCTGCTTCTCGGGGAACCTCCCGGAAACAGCTGCTGCCTCTTGAGCAAGCTGAGCCCCGAGCTGAGAGTAAAAAGAAGGAAATGATGCAGCTGTTCTGGAGCTTTCCGTGAGAGGAACTTGGTTCCCAAGAGCTGAAAGAAGCCACTGTTGGCGGCTGTGGTTCAGCTCTGCTGAAACGGCTGCCCTCGCCTATGGCATGAGAAGGCAGAAAAATATTTTCTCAAATAGTCACCCACTCCACCCTTGTGAAGACTTGCCGCAGCTCAGGCACTAAACCTTCATTCTTGTCCTCACAACAAGACAGTTGAGCATGTTCTAGAAAGTTCTGCGAAAGCAGTCTCTCTCTCTCTCTGCATGCAAAGGACAGACTCAAAAGGCAGCGAGCGGCTGGTGTCACTGCTTGTACTTATAACTGGCAATGAACCACACATGACTTTTAAAACTAGGAAGGTTGAAAAGTATGTTCGGAGGCCTCTTGATTTGATTTTGTATCAATCTGAAACAGCTAGAAGAGATCAAATAAAATTCATCCAAATCCTCACAACCCTCAAGAAACTATTTTCATTTTTGTTTCCTTTTTACTGGTATCTATTTGAATATGGAGTATTTAACATAGTTATACTAATAATATACATAATTTTGTCTTCTGCTTCCCCCCCCACTTACTCCCTGTTTTCTCATTTGCACGGTCATTGTCCTAAGTTCTAGATGACCGCACACAATTCTGTCCTGCTTATCAGCTACAGTTTAGGGAACAAACATCTATGCAACACCTTCTATGGACACATTACATAATCTGATTTGCCCCTTAGAGCAACTCTTACTGTTGGGAACAACCCCCTCCTCCATTTACGAACGAGGAAACCAAGTATTCAAAGATCTAGTAAGTAGTAGGCTCTGTCTTTGAAGTCCATGGTGTGTCTGACCTGACCTCTGACATCCTCTCCCAAGCATCCCGTGGCCACTGCCTCCGGTGTGGGACGCGTCTGTGGCCAATGTCTACTACCAGAAACAATGCTGGGGGAGTTTCTTCCCATATCTCGCTTTTCCCTTTCTTGATTTTCTTTCACTTCTGCTCATGTGTGTCCAGAGTTTAACGAAATGCCTCCTCACCTTTCTCAGTTCTCAGTTCCTGCTTCTGAGAGACAACTATTTTCAAGTCGATAGGGTCCCTGTCACCCCATATTTGTCTCCATACTTCTGGAGGCCATGCTTGGCCTGCTGGCTCTTCCACGCCAATTTCTGTGTCACCTACTGCATTTGCCACTGTGGAGGTGGTGTGTTGGCTCTCTTCCACACCCAGAACTCACTCTCTCTCGGGGTGTTCCTCCTCCACTCTTTCCAACCTTGTTATAACACTATCTCTGGTTACATTAATTTTCACTGTTCATATGACTATGTAAATACTAGTCACAACTAAGTCATGTACTGTAGTCTTTTTTTTTTTTAAGCTATTTCCCTCAGGTTATCACTTTTGGCATTCCTTCATGAGCTGAGCATAACAACTGCCGGCTTATCTCCAAACTCTGAGCAACACTGCGTTTCTGCACAAAGGCATCAGGCCATCACTGGTTTCGCGTTCTCCTGGAGACACCCCATTTGGGGAGCCTGCCCTCCATCCTGCGAGGCCCCTCGTCTCCTTCCTACGTCATGGGCCCTGTGGCCACTCTTCCTTGGCTGCCTTCCTTTCTTTGATGGAGGCCAGCTGGCTTTTGCTAGCTTCTTGAGAGAAAAATGAATTGGGAAAAAAACAGAAACAAAAAGAAAGCCTTTTTTTGAGACCCACTCTCCATGTCTGAAAATGCCTTTATTTTACCCTCACACTAGGGTGAGTTTGGCGGTACAGAATTCTGAGTTAGAATCCACTTTTACCTCAGAATTTTGAAGGCCTTCCTCCCCTGTCATCCAGCTTCCGGTCTGCGGTTGACATCTGGGGTCATTCTGACACCTGACCCTCATGTGCCATCCATCTCCTTGCGCCCTGTGACATTTGCGACCTTGCTTTCTTGCCAGGGTTCCAATAGGTCATCAAGCTCCTCCACCGGGTCTCTCTCATTCCCTGTGCTAGGATTTGGAAGTTCTTTCAATCTGGAGTTTCAGGCCCTACACTCATGGGCCAATGAGGGGATACCTGTCTGATAATTTCTTCCCTTCCGCTTTTCCAGCCTCTTTCCAGAACTACCGTTATTTGAATTTTAGATTTCTGAGGATCAATCCTCTTGATTTCTCCTCCACTTTCCATCCTTTGTCTACTTATTCTACTTTCTGGAAGAGATCCTCAACTTTATCTTTGAACCCCTCTATCAACCTTCTTCATCTGTGCTCCAAAAATCTCTTCCTGTTCTCGGAATGTTCCGATTTTAGTCTCTTCTTGCTACACGGATGCGTGCCTTCTCTTGTCCCCAAGTACACTCATTACGGGACTTCTTTACTTGGCTCATTTCACTGTGTTTCCTCCACTTCCTTTCTTCTGCTTGCCTTTGATCTGTCTTTCATGTTCAAGGCTTTCCTCCTATGGCCAGCGACTCCTGGTTGTCTGCTCCCACTGCAGGGCGGGGCGCTAAGAAGCAGACGCCAGCCAGCTGGTGCCCCAGGCAGATCTGTCCACCTGTGGGTTCTGGCCTCTCTGTTAGAGGGCCCTCAAATGATAGTGTCTCTGGGATTTTCCTCCTAGGCCGGCCAGTTTCCCCAGTTTCTCCCCCGTCTCCTTGGGGCACCTGGTCATGGCTGGGGCCTTCCATGTACAGACTCTATGGCCCTGGTGCCTCACTCTCACTCTTCACCTGTCAGGGCGGAGGCAGAGCCGTCACCTGGCTGTGGAAGAGGGGAGGAGCCTGGGGGACTTTCCGCCAATCCACAAGTTTGCAGATATTTCACACCCAATGCTCAGACGCACCTGGAGCCTCTAGTTCTAGACCTTTCAATTCAGCCCCATTCTTATAGGTTCTCACTCTGCAGGTGTGGGTTCCCGCTCTTTCTGGTGTTCTTAAGTTAGTGTCTGCTCGTTCGTCTGCTCCCCACCCATCTGCTCCTATCTCCTGTCCCATTCTCTATATTCTTGAGAATTTGTGCCTTTTTACCATTTAGTGTCACTTTAGTGGGGGTTCAGGAAGTGTGAACACCAACACGTGTTCAATCCACCATTTCTAATAAGACTTTTAGCTTTCTCTGTGTTTCAATGATTTCTCTGGGTTAAATTTGTAATAATGGGGGTCAACATTTTTACTCCATTATTTATGATCGTGTGTTCATGTACTTACTCGGTAAACATTTATGGAACACCTGCTACATGTCAGTTAGTACATGGAGCATTGAAGACCCAAGATACAGGCAAAAGAACAGAGCCTTCGGGGTCTAGGAAACCAGGGACCAGTCTCAGTTCTGACACTCTGCGACTCTGGGCAAGTCAGCTTAACTTGCTGAGTCACACTGACTTATTAGTTAAAAACCGGAGTGTGGAGGTGGGGTGAGGAGTAACGACACCCATTCACCCATTGTTTCATCTGAAGATGAAAGGAAACATACTGAAATCACGGAACCTCATGACTACAGGATAGTAGCCATCCAGGTAATGATATTATTTGTCACTTTCGTGGTTGTGAACAGTAACTTATTTCACAATTTATCATGGGATACAGACTAATAGAAAATCTTAATGCAAATGAATGTGCTTCTGCGATGGAAGTCCCAGATGCTGCGAGACAACAGAGGGGAGAAGAACTCGCTCTGGGTGTGCAGGGGGACGCCCAGGGAGCCTTCCTCCAAGAGGGGCTGTGTGCTCTCAGATACGAAGGCTGTGCAAACGTGTGGAAGGATCCCCGGGAGGATCAGCAAGTGTGAGACCCAGGAGAGAAATATAGGGCGACCTGATGTGTTTAGAACACAAGGTGCGAGGAGAAGGCAGGCTCAGGCCAGACCTACCTATAGGCAGCTTAAAGCTGGGCATAAAAAAATCCATCAGATTTGTGCATCAGAGGGCAGATTAGTGGCCTGTGAGGTGAACTAGAAGGGGCAGCAAACAGAGACGTGGCCATGCGTCAGTCCAAACGAGGGATGGAGGCAGAAGCAATGGAATGGGGAAGAGAGGCAGACTGAGGACATGCAGCTTAGGAGGTGGTGACTTTTGTCACCAGTTCACCCCACCCCCCCTCATATTTCCTCTTGCGAAAATTACCTTGGCATATCCTATACCCACTTATCCATGACAGTCTCACAAGCATTTGAGCTGATACAATGAGTATAAAAATAGCTCCAGAAGGGCTGGGTGGCTTAGTCGGTTAAGAGTCCGACACTTGAGGGCACCTGGGTGGCTCAGTGGGTTAAGCCGCTGCCTTCGGCTCAGGTCATGATCTCAGAGTCCTGGGATCAAACCCCGCATCGGGCTCTCTGCTCAGCAGGGAGCCTGCTTCCTCCTCTCTGCCTGCCTCTTTGCCTGCTTGATCTCCCTCTCTGTCAAATAAATAAATAAATAAAATCTTCAAAAAAAAAAAAAAAAAAGTCCGACACTTGATCTCGGCTCTAGTCATGATCTTGGGGTACTGGGATCGAGCCCCACGTTGGGCTCTGTGCTCAGGGGGATGTCTGCTTGAGGATTCTCTCTCCTCCTCTGCCCCCTACCCCGTTCACGATCATGTATTCTCTCTCTCTCTAAAATAAACAAGTCTTTAAAAAATAAGTAAAAATAGCTCCGATAATAACAGCTATGCTTGCTAAAGTCTTACGCATGCTAAGCATGCTATAAATCATGTCTCTCCTTATCCTCGCCCCAAACCTACGGAGTGCTATGACCCCCATTTTACAAGTGAAGATGTAGAGACCCCGCCAGTGGGGGGCAGAGCCAGGACTCTGGGTAGCTAACTTCCCCCTCCCCCCTTCGCAACAGTGCTGCCAACTTCACCCCATCTGGTTTTCTTTTCAGCCAGTTTCCCGGCTTTCTCCTTCCTCCCTCAGCTTTTACACCCATTTCTTTGGTGGCTCTGAGCTGACTTCTCTCCTCACCCTACTTCGGAGCAGTCAGCCTCAAAATCCCCTCATCTTGCCGGGCCAGCCCGAAGGCCTCTGGCCTGCCCTCGCCCTTCCTGACTTTTTGTGCTTGATGCCTTCCCTCTCTGGCTGCTGGGACACTCAAGGTTCTTGGTTGCCCTTTGAACCCTCACCAGCTCTTCCTCTCACCCTACCCTGCCATAGCCACCAGTCCTCAGTCTCCCTCCGCTCTCCGTGGCTGGCGGCTGATCTGGAACCCGCGTGTCTGGCCTTCAGCTCACACCTGAGCTCTGCCGCCACATTCACGCCTGCCCACCTGCCCACATGCCACAATTTCCCTCAGAAGGCAGCTTCCCTGTGACTTGTCTGTTCCTGCTCATCAACCTATTCCTCTCTTAGCTGCTCTGTAGCCTTCACACTGTCTGTGAGTCAGCCCTCTCTCCCAACATCCATGGACATTCCATTATCCGCCACACCTACTGACTCCCATTCCTTCCTAAGGCCACAAGTGCTCATGGGATCACATCCAAACTCGTCCTTCCTGGAAATGCGAGCCCCCGTGTGATCTGACCTCTTTCTCCCCCAAAGACCCAGGCTCTCGGCTATAATCAGACAGCTCTTGTCACAGCACATCATGACATAGGGCCTAGGCCAGGAGCTGGCAGGAAGCTGCTATGGAGACCAAGCTGGTGGTGGGGTCAGAGCACATAAGCAAACAAGATCAAGGGCACAGAGAGCAAAGGCCAGAGAGAGTGGCAGGTCCAAAGGCCACACAAAGAGCACCGAGAAGATCTTTAGGAATCATAAGAGGGATGGTTGGAGTCCAGTCAAAGGAAGATCCGTGGATCTGGAGGCTGTGGGGGAGGAACAGAGTGGCTGTGGGGTCGGGGCCAACCAGTGACAAATCACTGTCATTTTCTAGAGGGCGAGTGGGTGAGCCAAGTCATTACCCAAGCAGGCTACCTGGAAGGCTGACAAGGAAGAAAGAAAAGTGGGTAGATGCGGAGTGCTGGGCCGGAGAGCCAAGTTGGTTTTCCACCAGAAGTGCTTGTTTAAATGACCGACTCCGTCGGCTTCTGCTCACGCTGACCTCTCTACCTTCTCTCAGGTTGCCCCACTCATCCAAACCAACCCATCTCGCAGGGTCACCCAAAACCTCAACATCCAAGCCTCCTCAGTACCAATTCCCTCTTTCTCTAAACTCCTTGAGCATTTAACGGAATTGCTCGTTCTGACACCCCAGCACACGGGTTCCTACCAAAACTACTGCCACACAATAGTGTGCACTCAATGTGTGTGATGTAGCGGCCATAGAGAATGGAAAAAATTTTAAGATAGTTGTTTCTTGAAGCCTCTCAGAACAGAGTTGACCTGACGGGAGATACACACGTGGGAAGACATCACGTATCTTCCTGTCGTCAGGTGGGAGCACAGGGTAAGGGCTAGAGAGTTCTGGAAAAGGCATTACGAGGGGGATGGACAGGATTTTGATGGACACGGAAAGTGGAAATATGAGAAAAAGGATTACGTGTGCGTGGGAGGGATGAGTGTGATCTCCACACGGTGAACAGACTGGAAGAGCAGGTAACTATAGATTAAAAATATATGCGGGGAGCCTGCATGGCTCAGTGGGTTAAAGCCTCTGCCTTCAGCTCAGGTCATGATCCCAGGGTCCTGGGATCGAGCCCCGCATCGGGCTCTCTGCTCAGCAGGGAGCCTGCTTCCCCTTCTCTCTGTCTCTGCCTGCCTCTCTGTCCACTTGTGGTCTCTAACAAAAAAAAAATCTTAAAAAAAATATATATATATGTCTACTAGTCACTGAGAGGAATCTTCCTTTACTGAAATGCTAAGGAAGGAAAAGTCCCAACTGCTGTGGTTTGGCAGATTTCAAATTCAAGTGCAATACACTTTCTCAGTTCATATTAATAAGGAATTTGTGTTCAAGCTTCTGTGATCCGGCCCAAAACACCAGTTTGGGGTCTTGCCAGCAGGAGAATCTGGTGCTACAAGTGACAGACATGTCACGTTGGTTGCGGCAATGGCATTAGGAGCTGGTGGAAAGGGGGAGAAATAGGTGAGCTCCTTCCCAGGAGGCCACAGATGGTTCTGGATCGACCACCAACCTCCAGGCAAGATTTCCCAATGCTCTGGGTGAAGGCCTCTTTTAATGGCTACCTCCAAAGGGAAGCCGTCTGGTGTGATGCCATGCACCCAGGCTGACTGAGAGCCCTCATTCCATGATTAGAAACTGACACGGGCCAGTTTTAGGATGGTTCCAAAGCTGCCACCAGGGCTGACTCATTTCCGTGACTCATGGCGACCCGCAATGCAGGCGGCCACCTTGGGCAGAGGAACAGCTCTGGGAAGCACATGGCCCTGGCGGATAGTCATCTGGGGTGACCACAGCAGGGCGGGGGTGGGGGGGGATCGCATCCAATCGCACCAAATATCCACCCATCAAGGATTAGAACTTTCTGTAGCAGTAAAACCTTCATTTCCTAGGATCTCGTGGAGGGGAAGATCCACGAGATTTCTTCACGAGATTTCTTTATAAGTTTAGAAATTTAGAAATTTCTTCAGAAGGTGTCTGGGTGGCTCAGTGGGTTAAAGCCTCTGCCTTCAGCTTGGGTCATGATCTCAGGGTCCTGGGATCGAGCCCCACATCAGGCTCTCTGCTCAGCAGGGAGCCTGCTTTCCCCTCTCTCTCTGCCTACTTGTGATCTCTGTCAGATAAATAAAATCTTAAAAAAAAAAAAAAAGAAATTTCTTTAGAAATCCACGAGATTTCCTTTAGAAACCCCAGAAAATTCCTTTTTTTTTTTTTTTTTAATTCCTTCTTGAGTAAATACTCTGCCACCTAGTAGATTGTGATCTGAAGGGCTGTGCCCCCCACAGCCCCCGCCTGAAGGGAAGTTACTCTCCAGGCTGTGGAGGAGGGCGGGACTTCCTGTCTGTGCGCTTCTGACGAGGACGGTGTGTAGACTGCGGTCAGCTCTTGGCCCCACGGCTGCCTGGAGGCAGTGCTCCCACCCACTCGACCTCTAGAAAACTCTGTCCACAATCCTGTCTTAACTGTACTCCACCCATGAAGTGGGTACTGTTCTGGGGCGTCTGGGTGGCCTCGTAGGTTGAGCATTAATTCCTGCTTTGGGCTCCGGTCTTGATCTCTGGGTCACTCCAGGCTTCCCCCTTAAATTTTTTTTTTTTTTTAAAGTAGATACTGACCTACAGTATGAAGTGCACTATCTGTCATAATGAAGGGGGATGTGCCGGGCAGTGGGCAGAGAAAAAGAACGGTGTGGGATCGAAATTGGTAACCACTGAATTTACAGGGTCAAACAGAACATGAGAAGCCGATAAAAGGTGGCCACGCTTAGAAACGTTGAGACTTTCTAGAAAATAAGGTCCATTTCCTGCTCCTGGATATTGGGCCAATTTTCAGCCCAGTTGAGAAGGACCACAGAACGGATCTGATCCCTGGCAAGTCCTATGGAGTTAAGTTTGGTTTAATAAACTAGTTTAAGTGAAGTTAAGGGTGACTGGTGGGCAGAGATGGACCCTGGATCCTAGTCTGGGAAGGACTGGAAGGTGGGGTGACAGCGATGGGACAGGTTTACTCAGAGCAGGGGCCCATCGCCCCATCTGCAGGTGCTGGGGCTAACTCCGGGTGACGGCGTCAGTGGTAGCACATGCCTTTTTGCTTTTTAAAGGACATGGTAGAGCCCTGACAATATGGCAAGGGGTTGGTCATAAATTCTTGGAAACTGGAAGTAATCGCTTTAAGAAGGGCAAGGCACACGGACGATGATGAGCCTCTTTCCAAATGAATTTAAATTACGGCCCTTTCATTAGAAAGACAAGCAATTTTAAGATGAAGTCACCCGAAAATGTGACCTCACTGATGTGACCATCACTAATCTTCCATCTTTCAGGTGCTCTTTGACAATGCAGATTGTAAATGTGCTCGGAAGGGCTGGAGCCTGGATAAGGAGCACGTTGGGGGCGCCACGGGTCCCCTTAGCAGTTGTTAATGGTTCAGCTCAAGCAACTAAGGAAATATTTGCGCAGTTCTTAAAATGGGTAACGTCAGGTCAATGGAATTAAGTCACGTGGCAATTAGGAGTTTATCCTATAAAAAGCACAAAGCTTTCTGTTCAGCCAAGGAGGAAGGATCTAAATCCGATCTGGAATGTCTCTGAACAAGAGGGAATTAAGAGGACTTTAAGCCCAAAATAATGAAATTCTTTTCAACTTGAACTCACTATAAATAAGCGGCACTGGCTCCAGAATTTCCACCCAGGAGGGGTCAGCGGTGGCAATCTGACTGGAAGGGAGTGTGCGAAGCTGCGTTTACACGGTGTTTTAGTGAAGACGGCAAACGTCAGGTGTCCGTCCCCAAGCCCCTGGCCCTAACGTCTCCGCTGGCATTGCCACCGCTGCAAACAGCCTTACGAGAGGAGGCAAGGAAGGAAAATGCAAGGAGTGGAGGGTCTTTAATAACTCCGTACGCTGCACTATCAGAGCAATCTGAATTAGTGCTGTTCTCTGTACTGTACTTCTATTTATTTATGTATTTATTTGAGAGAGAGGGAGAGAGAATGTGCATGAGTGGGGGAGGGACAGAGTGAGAGAGAATCTCAACCAGACTCCCAGCTGGGCATGGAGCCCCACGCAAGGCTCGATCTCATGACGCTGAGATCATGACCTGAACTGAAATCAAGAGTCGGATTTTCGGGTGCCTGGGTGGCTCAGTGGGTTAAGCCGCTGCCTTTGGCTCAGGTCATGATCTCAGGGTCCTGGGATCAAGTCCCACGTCGGGCTCTCTGCTCAGAAGGGAGCCTGCTTCCCTTCCTCTCTCTCTGCCTGCCGCTCTGCCTACTTGTGATCTCTCTCTGTCAAATAAATAAATAAAAATCTTAAAAAAAAAAAAAAAAAAAAGAGAGTCGGATTTTCAACCGACTGAGCCACCCAGGTGCCCCTCTGATTATTTAATATGTCCTTGGTACATAAAAATTAGGTATCTTGTACATCTGTGACAAATATAGTGTCTTCATATATAGAATCAGGCTTTTGTTGGGGGGTAGATACAAGAAAAATGAATACTGTTATGAAGTAGAAGATGTATGCAATGGGGATGGAACGGATACTGTTTGAGAGAAAAATCAAAAGCAGATCTTCTCTGCTGTCTCAGGAATAATTAGGAAGCAGAGTGGTACAGAAACCAAGTAAAAAATAGAGTGCCTCTGGAAAGTTTGTACAATGAAAAAGTTTTTAAAAATGACCCTTCTTGGGCCAGTGGGTTAAAGCCTCTGCCTTCGGCTCAGGTCATAACCTCAGGGTCCTGGGATTGAGCCCCAAGTCTGGGGTCTCTGCTCAGTGGGGAGCCTGCTTCCTCCTCTCTCTCTGCCTGCCTCTCTGCCTACTTGTGATCTCTGTCAAATTAAAAAAAAAAAAAAAAAAAAGACCCTTCTTGGGGCACCTGGGTAGCTAAGTTGGTTAAGCCTCTGATTCTTGATTTCGGCCCAGGTCATGCATGATCTCAGGGTTGTGAAATTGAGTCCTGCGTTGGGCTCCACACTGGGCGTACAGCCCGCTTAAGATTCTCTCTCTCCCTCTACCTGTCTCCACCCTCTCTTAAAAAAAGAAGAAGAAAAAAAATTCAACAACACATCCTCGTTTTATACTTGGAGGAGTAAATCCCCAGGTGTTGTTTAACCAAGACTCAGGGCAGGAAACCAAACATGGGGACTAATTACCCAGTTCAACAGGATTCTTGTTTGAAATTTGTGCTCCAGTGAGTGGGAAGAGGAGACTGGGCAAAGTACAGAACACGTACCCATGAACTGTCTATGGAAAGGTCATGACGTTTCTGTCATTCTCTCCCGAATTTCTGCAGCAGCCTCAAAGAGGAAGGGCGCAGGGAGGGCACCACACACGTACAGTCAGCTACGGTTTTTGACTTGCAGCTCAGTTTGGAATGGATGGGGCCCTCGTCCCCACGTCTCAGGTACCTCACCCCCACGGAGAACAATAAATAACACCCAGCTCTTCTGAACGCAGGTGGCAGAAGAAAGCTACTATGTTTTAGTCCCCAGGAAAGGAAGAGCCCACGAACATGTACCTGTGGTTTTGATCACATTGCTTCCCTTGTCCAGACCCTCCAGGGGCTCCTGGATGTCTCTTGTGCCCAGGAAAAGCACCTCAAGTCTCTCTTTCTCGGCTGGTCTATTAGCTAAGTGCTCCACCACGGTCCAATGAAATGACTTCATCTTCAGCTAGACCAGGACCTACACCGATAGGCTTGCTCCGGAGGGAAAAATCCAGAAGCCTGGCTTCCCATAGGGAATCTGTAAATTTCACCAGCAGGCTTCCAGAGATGGGGCACCTGTTTCCTATCTTCACTTCCTAACACAGGCCTGCTGCTGGAAACTTTGAGAGGCCCAAGGGAAGGGTGGAGGCTGTAAAGTGCCTCTGTGCATATCTGGGGTTGCCCTGCTTTAATTTAAGACCCAAACAACAATCCATCTGCTCTCAGAAACAAAAAAGGGACTTCCCCAAAATAAGAGTCCATCAGAGCTCAAGGCATACCCGATTCCCTGGAGGGCCTGTACCCCTGGGCAGTGCTGGCTGCGTGGGTGGGGACAGCAGTGTGGTTTCCCCCGCCCAGTCACATAAGGCACTCGCCCAAGTGGGAACAGCCCACACCTACGCCAAAGGATGGAAAACAAAAGACCCAAAGGCTAATATTATACTTAAGATCTGGGAGCGCTAGGGATCCTGGGATGCAAGAGGGTGGCTCTGCATTTGGGATATACCTTCTTTACCGAAGAAGAAAAAGTGATAGACACGAATTCCCACAAAACAAGGCAGGATGTGCTAAATGGACACAGAGTCTACAGGTCGGGAAAACACATGGATAAGAAGAAGGAAGGGGTTGGGGAGAAATCAGGGCAAGTTCCCCAGAATAGACGCTAAGATTTTCTTACAGGAGAAGAGGCACTTTCGGGGAGAGAGAAAGGAGGAGATCTGGGAATCGCCCGGAGCAGGAGCTCAGGAGGCAGGCACTCAGTGGGCAATGGGACAATGCCACAGGTGACCAGACAGGCTGAGGTCAGCCCGCAGTGTGTGTTGAGTGCTGGCCTGCTCGAGGAAGCCCATTCAAGTGGTATGGTGACACAAGGGTGGGGCAGAGGCGAGGAGGTGACTCAGGACACTCCTGTAAAAGCCCAAGGGAGTGGTAGTTACACAGGTGACTAGTCATGCAAAAGGTCCCCAGTCATATACTTTGGGTTTGTACATTGCACTCTGTGTAAATGATAGCTCCAAATACCCTTTGTAGTCAGAGCACATAAAGAGAGGGAATGACCCATCCCCCTCCTCTAGATGACATAACCCCTTGGGTTTTTCTGGGCCTTACACAGAGCCGGCTGGAAAATCTGGGAGGGGAGATGTTATTTCCAATTAACAAGGCATGTGGAGCTTGAAGGATAAAGTAGATAAATCAGAGATGTAATGGCATAAGCTGACTTGTTGAGTGGGCTACCATACCATCTTTTTAGACTCTCTTATCTGTGCTGAATATAAAGTGTCTGGCCCCATATCTAGCACATAGGAAGTCAGTGGCATGGGGGTAACTCCAGCAGAGGCTGAAGGAAGCCACAGGAAGCCACAGAATGGCGGGTTACTGAAAAAAACTCTACCAGGACCTTGGAACTTCAAGCTTCTAATTCTTTATATAAACCATTTTCACATACTACTGCAATCTGTTTTCCCAACAGTCTAGGAAGTGGGAAAGGATTGTATTACTATCATTATTCCTGTTTTGCAGACGAGAAAACAGAGGTTACCATATGAAGAAAAGAGAAACCAGCTATGCTGCTGAGCTTATAACCTGTGAATATTTCTCGGGAAAACAGTCTGGCAATTTATGTAAAATTCCTTCAACTAAGCATATCTTTTTATATAGCAAATATATTAAAAAGAATTTACTCTAGGAAGCAATCAGATCTATATATGCATTTACCACAGCAATGGTTATAATTCCAAAGATTTAAAAATGGAAGAACAAATGCTTAGTAAAAGAGGAAACTGGTTAAATATGACGCTTTATATGATGAAATGGCATTATTTTAAGTTATCGATGGAATTTTTTACACAATATGTTTCTAATTGAAATTTTCAAGCTGCTGAACAGTTTCTATAGTATCAATTCATTTTGTTAAATAATAAACATGTATGCACAAAAAAGACTGGGGGGAAAAAAGATCCTTAAAGAAAAAAAAAGGGGGATGGAAATAGGAGAGGGCAGATACATAAGAAATCCTTCTCTTTGGGTTCTTGTCCTTACTCTGTAGCCACGACCCCAGCCCCAGGGTCCTTCATCTAAGCGGACTTATCTGATGCTCGGTGACAACAGTGGTACTAGACTCAGGTTACTCGTGCTAAAGGACATCACCGGCGTGCTGCCTGTTTCAGTTTACACAGGAGGAAACCAAGGGCAAGGAGGGCTGTCATTACGTCCAGGTTTCTGTGGCTAGTTTAGAAGTAGAAGACCTAGGTTTCCATTCTAGTCCAAATTTCAATTCAGGGCTTTTTGTCTACACCACTGCTGCCAACAACCATTAGGAAATTTGAATGGTTGACCGAATTCTGCAGCTATTAAAAATCAAATGTTAGAACATACATAGCATTGTGGGCAAATATCCATGGCATAAAGCAGGCCACCCAACACATACAGATCCCTGCTCTGGGCAGGGGAGAGGGTGCATCTGTAGAACAAAGAGACCCAAAGGGATTATCACCTAAGTAATAATGGGATATATCTCTGAGTAGGAGAATTAACCGACGATTTTCATGTGCTTTATTTTTCAGTTTTAGAAAATGAATATGCATTAAATTTTTAATTCAGAAAAAAGTGGACATTTGCAGCATCATCTAGATTTTCTCATAATTTCTAAGCCAAGCTTTAGTCTGCTTACTCCACTGAAAGCAAACATTTCTGGAGAACAAAAAAAGTGAATCACTAGGTAAATATTGATCTGTTGCTAAGTGAACAAGAGACACATCATCCCATGTAAGAACAGTTTTCCTCCAGACATTAAAAGATGCATTTCTAAAGAATAAAAAATTAAAGAAAAAAGATGCATTTCTAATGTATCTTTGGATAGACCATCTTGAAATAGACTCAAAAACTAACTTTAATGCTGAACGGGAGGGGAAAAATCCTTATTCTCGTAACATGTTTTCAATCTTCACCTTTCATCAGTTTTTTTTTTCCCCTATACCAGAGCAGCACGGAGATATGCTCTGATACCACACATAGGTCTTGATAAGCAGCTGCCTTCAGTCAGCGTTATTGGGTAACACCATTAGCTTGCAGTAAATCAGTTAACTGAACTTTCTAGCCCAGACGATTGTTTGTGAGGTTGCAGACAGGCTTCCTCTAGGAAAAAAAAAAAAAAATCTTCAAAGTCTCAGGAAAAGCACTTTTACCCATAACAGACATGTTTCCTGTCCTCAGTTTCAAATATATGAGAGGCCATTACAGAAATGTGACACAGAGAGAGAATTTCAAAGATAGTGGCTTCTGACAGAGTGATTAAAATAGAAAGAGGGTCACGTGGGAATTGGAAGGCCACTCCGGGGCTCCTCCTGCTAAAGACTCTCATCTCGGGCCAGCCCCTTGCTGTTCGCTGCTCCCTTCTCTCCCTCTATATCCTGACAAGAATCTGTCCATCACCCCATGGGTGAGAGGGGGACTAATGCTGGATTCAGTTATCTTCTCTTCTCCTGGGAAGTTTCCTCAAAATGAAAGGAAAAATGAGTCCAACCTCAAAGTCGCTAAGAAGCTTAAATGCATAATGTCTCCAAGAGACACGCAACAAATTCAAAATGCAGGAATGAGGACAAAAGAGGGTAACATGAAAACATTCTGCTGATAAGCTACATAAGGGCAGGAGATAGTTATTCCTAAAATTAGAATCTTAAAAAAAAAAAAGAGAGGTTTGTTGGGGCATCTGGGCGGCTCAGTCAGTTAAGCATCTGACTCTCGATCTCAGCTCAGGTCTTGAGTTCAGGGTCGTTAGTTTGAGCCCCACACTGGGCTCCAGTATGGAGGCTACTTAAAAATAATAATAATAATAATAAAACAAGAGGTTAGTTAAAAGATGGAGGAGAAATAGTGAATCCTTTTGTCCTTTGTTCATTTGTCATGCTCAAGTCCAAGAGCTTGTCTGTTTAGAATTTAGCTAAGTAATGTTCCAACATGCTGAAAGGGACGGGTCTTGGAAGGAAACAATTTCTAGGCACCTTGTCCCTTTGCACCTCCCTTCAAACCATAGCTAAGTAACTGACACTGATCTCCATCCTTCCCTATTTGGGTTTTACCAGGAGGGAGCGGGTGACTGGTTAACAACAGGGATGGACACTGCCATGAGGTTCAAAGACATCTGTGGCCAGGGACACACTGCCAGATCAGGGGAGTGGGTGGGGCCATCTCACCATGTGGCACTATACCAGCACCTCAGGCTCAGGGAGACAGTGTGCTAGGGCAGAAAAAGAACACAGAGAACTGTTGGATTTAATATTTCTGGGTTGTTTTTTAAAGGAAAACATGAAAAGAGGTAAAAACCTGCCATAATCAACTTTTTTTTTAAACTTTGAACAATTAGTATGGGATCAGACCATCCGTGATGATTTTCTGGGGATCAGACAACTGCCACTTTTCCGTGGCTTCCCCCGGTGACTCAGGAACCCATGCTGGGTAGAACTTTGTACTCATCCACACTCTTCATGTACATGTTGACTCAATACTTTTGCTTTTTTCTCTAAAAATGGGATAGCCAAGGAACTTGGGTCTAACTGGGTCCCACTCAATGTGAGAGCAGGTGCAAGTATCACTTGCCAGTCTGGACTAGTGAATTCTCTAAATCAAGCAGTAAAGAAAAATGCTGGCAGATGTGGAAAACGTATAGATTCTGCACACCCCCGTGTGGTGAGGAGCTCTGTCAGTGTGTACACTACTGAGTAAGAACCCCTGGCCTCATGCCCGGCTGTGGGGCTACTCGACCTACATGGTGATGGGCAGCCCCCCTGGCAGGGGCAGTTCCAAAGTCAACATGATGACATTTATACCGTACATGGCACTCCCAAGTATTAGGCAACGTGACAGAGTTACGCATCACTCTCGACTTGATAATAATAACTTTTGAGTCCTGGCATTGCTGTTAAAAGTAAAAAAAAACTCCACACAAACACCCCAAACACCCAAAGCCCACGACGGCAGCTCTTTGCCCTTGGCTAAGAGCATGTGAAAACCAATTAGACGATTGCACAAGACAAAGCAAGAACCCAAACTCCCAGATGTGTCTGCTGGGCACTTGTCCACTCTTAGAAGACAATCATTGACCCGATGCCACCAACCCCCTAGAGGGGGTGAAAGGTTCTATCAAGAGAAGGGGAAAGTTCCTATTACTATCCACTGAGTCTCAGAAACTCCACCAAGTTTCGTCCTCATGCTGAGGGGACACCATTTAGTAAGACAGTTCTAGAAGAAGCTCCCATCTAAAGGCAAGCCTGGCAGAACGTCATCTGTTTGAAGAAACACAAACAGTGAAGCAGCAACAATGAGCGAGCAGGAAGGAATTCAGACCCAGGGCGGCAGGGAATACTTCATGCTTCATGCCCCAGGCTGGCCCTGAGCCCCGAGAGAAGACAGAATTATTCAGAGAACATCAACAGGGAAAAATTCAACCACGCACCTCTAGAAAACAGGGGAGACAGAGAATGAAGATTCCCGTTACTTCACCACAGCATTTCCTCTCTCAGAAGCAGTGCTCACCCTCGCCCCCTCCAAAATATGGTTCTGGGGCTTCACAGAGAAACTTGGGTCCCTCACAATTCAAGTATTCTCTTAGCCGATGTCTAGTACATTTTTCAGTAATGCAGATGGAGAGTACCCAACCCGTAAATCTGTGCTTTTTTTTATTCTTGCTTATTATTTTAGGGAAGGATAGTTCCCCTGCCCTAGGACTGGCAACAGCACACTTGAGAAAGGGCTAGAACACTGTCCAAGTTTTCTGTATCTACCTAAAAATGACTATTGCTTTCTGCAAGTCCGTGGAGAAAGGGATGTTTCCAGGCAACAAAGGGCTCCCCCTGTCCCCTCCCCTCCCCTCCAGGATTCGACCACCAGGCTTGTATGGAGACCGTGGCTATTTTAACACCAAAGACACTACTTTACATGGATGCCTTAGGGACACAACATGAGAGGAGTCTTCTCTAAATGCTGTACCAGCCAAACAGACCAGCAGGGGGTGGGGGGCGCACGGTGGGCGTGGGGTCTACTCACTCTTTGGTCAGAAGAGGACAGGACTTGAGCAGAAAGCGCGAGAGCCCCGAGTCCTGGAAGTAGAGGTCAGGCGGGGCGGTGGGGCTCTTCAGATTCAAACAGCGGACGATCACGTACAACACGGCGGCCACGGCCGCCAGCTTCACCCCATCAAACACGGCCGGGAGCTCGGGGGTCTCTAGCATGGCATTCATCTTGAGCTGGGGAGCAAAAGCCCACATCTAGGGTTAGAAGTACAGGGAGGAAAGGCAGAGCCCGCGGTGACATGTCACAATCTGGGTATGTCCATAGGGCCACCCAGGGTGACTTGCCTTCATGGCCTTCAAGCCACCAGAGGACTGGCAACAACCCAAATCACAGTCTCGTGCACTGACAAACTGGGTAAGGTTTGGTTTGGTTCTAATCTGGTGAGCACTTGGAAGATGAGCAAACTAGAAAATGCCGAGAATAGTGTCCTTAAGGGGCGCCTGGGTGGCTCAGTGGGTTAAGCCTCTGCCTTCGGCTCAGGTCATGATCTCAGGGTCCTGGGATCGAGCCCCGCATCGGGCTCTCTGCTCAGCAGGGAGCCTGCTTCTTTCTCTCTCTCTGCCTGCCTCTCTGTCTACTTGTGATCTCTGTCTGCCAAATAAATAAATAAAATCTTAAAAAAAAAAAAAAAGAATAATAGCAGGGAAACAAGTCCAGTCCAAGAGGCTCAAGCTGGACAGGAGGTGATCCCCTGATTTCCATGGGCTGGCAGCCCTGAGTGGCTCTGTACCAGGTGTGTGTGAAGCACTATGTTTACAGCCTGGGAGACAAAGCAAGCGGGGCCTGACTCTGCCATCTGCTCTCATTGGAGGCGGGGGGAAGGGGCAGCCCCAGTGCTAGAGACAAGTTCAGACTCCACCTGATGGGGGGCAGCCATCCTTGATCCTGGGTTTCAGGCAGTGTGAAATGGAACTCAGCCAACTTCTTTCCCCATCCTCATGGACGATAGCCATTAGTCCAAAATTAAAAATTGGGGGTGTAGAGAATGTGTATGCAGGTCTGGCTTTTCCCCAAGCTCTCCTGATATTTTATCTTTTGAGGTAGCTTTACCTTATAAACAACACACACACACACACCCCTTCCAAACACATAAAACCAAACATCAAAAACAACAGAAGCAACAGCAACGAAAACCTAGTCTTTTCCTTGCTGCTTAGCAGAAAAGCAGAACGTTAGCTGTCACCTTAAAAATCAGGGAAACCACGAGCTGAACGAAAAGGAGAAAATGGTAACTCACAGCCGAGGTAGCTATGGCAATAGCTTCCCTGGAATGGTGTCAGGTAGCCTCTGCTAAAAACAGTCAGCACGGGAACTCTGGTGGCCCACAGTGCAGCCAGGACTGGCAAGACAAAACAATCTCTCGAAAACGTGCGTGGGACATGACTGAATGAACTCTCTACAGACCGCCAGCGAGGCCAGTGGGGTCTGAGAAAGCCTTTCCTAAGATCAAAGTGACGTTGGCAAATAGAGGACTGACCATACTGCCGATGGCCTCTGGCAGGGGTTCCAACTCCGTGAGGAAAGTCAATCAAAGATCAGGCCTCAACTAGCCTTCTACTATGGGGGCAAGAAAATAATTAAAAAAAAAAAATGTATCCCACATGATTTTGAATCAAAATACGTTTTCAGCTGTATCAACCTTTGACCCTTTATGATCTGACAGTTGCCTTAAAACCTAACTTTTGGGGGTGCCTGCCTGGATGGCTCAGTGGGTTAAAGCCTCTGCCTTCGGCTCAGGTCATGATCTCAGGCTCCTGGGATTGAGCCCCGAGTTGGGCTCTCTGCGCAGCGGGGAGCCTGCTTCCCTTCCTCTCCCTCTGCCTGCCTCTCTGCCTACTTGTGATCTCTGTCAAATAAATAAATAAAATCTTTTAAAAAACAAAAACAAAAACCCCTAACTTCTGATTTGGTCCATTTTCAATGTCAATGTTTAATTTTTAAATTTCATTTCAGAGGATTAAAACTTAACCTCTGGAGATGTGTCATCTCACTCCTGGGGCCATGTCCCCTAAAGGCTGGCTATATATAACCCCCTAAAACAGGATTCTTAACTTGAGGTCTGTGGCTTCCCTATAGGATTCTAGGGAACCCACTTGAAATATATATGTGAAGTCTTGTGTGTATGTGGTTTTCTATGGCAAGGATCTGCAGATTTAAAGATTTATTTATTTGATTGAAAGAGAATGAGAGAGGGCTCATGTGCTCTGGGGAGGGGCAGAGGAAGAGAGACAATCTCAGAGAGACTCTCACTCAGCATACAGCCCGACGTGGGGCTCAATCTCAAGAAGCTGAGATGGACAATCTGCAGACTTAATCAGGTTCTCCATGGGGTGTGAGGCCTAAAAACATGCACAGCACCCAAAGTGCTCCCTGGGTTTCCCCCGCAGCTCTGGTCCTGCACCTCACAGGAGACCCCCCCCCCCCCCCGGCTACGTCAATCAAACTGGCAGATGATGAAAATTCAAGAAGCTGCTGTTCATTAATACGGATTTATAAGTCTGGTGACTGAAGGGCCCCAAACAATATCCAGCAGGAGTTCTAAAGTCTCTCTGACGTGATTCTGGTAACAGGGTCTTTCCTGTCCCCTTTGTTGGAAAGAGAACCAAGAAACGCAGCATGTGGCTTACCAGTTTCCTTGTTGGTCAAGAATTGAAATTTTATGGAATTAAAAAGAAGTCCCTCCCTCCCCACTTCCTCTCACTATTTGTTTTGTTTGTTTGTTTGTTTGTTTTAAGATTTTATTTGACAGAGCTCACAAGTAGGCAGAGAGGCAGGCAGAGAGAGAGGAGGAAGCAGGCTCCCTGCTGAGCAGAGAGCCCGATGCGGGGCTCGATCCCAGGACCCTGGAATCATGACCTGAGCTGAAGGCAGAAGCTTTAATCCACTGAGCCACCCAGGTGCCCCTCACTACTTCTTAACATAAGGGGAAGTGAGGAGGAGAAACAAAACTGAAAGTCTGGGCCATACATACCTATGTCCCTTCTTCCTCTTTACTGCAAAGATTGTCCTTGAAGAGTTGTACAGCCGGGCCGCTTGGGTCAGATCTCTTATTCAAATTAACCTAAAAGCTGAAAAGATTGGACGGTCATGTTTTAAAAGATAAGAAAGAAGCAATTTAATTAAAATAAAAGCACAGTCTAAGTCACTCTTCCTTTCAGGTCTTTGGGGAGAAAGATCATTGCTTTCCTTCACGCATATGCCACACTCTTGGCCCTTGGCCACTGGAACAAACCTGCCAGGGGACGTCTTTGTAGAGCCTCAAACTGACAGGCTCTCTGGTTTCGGGAACAAGTTATCGGTTGCATTCAGAACTCTGGCTAAAGCACACGCATATGGTTTTCATGATTTATCTTATAACGTCATCTTCAGAAAGGCCGAGAGCTATCATGCGGGTGACCGAGGAAATCACTTATTAGCAAGGCTTGAGGTCGAGACGGCCGTGGGCTGATGCATCCCTTGTCTCCCAAACACAGAGCGGCGACAGATGAAACGTGAGCTGAGAGAGAGGAGAGCGTGGAAGCCCGGCACTGGGAGCAGAAGAGCGCTGGAAGCATGGAGTGGGAAGTCACACTGCCTGCCTGGTCTGCATCGGGGCTGGGGGCTGGCTGTGGAGGGCCGCCAGGAGCTAAAAGTGTGCTGTGTGAGTGGGGACCCAGAGCAGGGCCTGCTGTGCTGCAAAGACATGGCTTCCAAAGCTGAAAACAGAGAGGGGTGGGGTGGAGGGGAAGCTGGCGTTTTTACGGCGCTGTCTATATGCACCAAGCCCTGTCCATGCTACTTACCTATGCCATCCTTCCTGCACCGTACGGAGCAGGTACTAGTATTATCCCCATTTCATAGATGGGCAAACTGAGGCATAGGAAATTTGAGTGACTTGCCCAAGCAAGGCCACCCAGCTAGTAGGTAGAGAAACCAGGATTCATATCTGGCTCCAGAAACCCTCCTCTTCTCCCCCACTCCGTGCTATTTGTAAGGAGGAAAAGTAAAGAGAGAGAGAGAGGGGGAGAAGCAGGCAAGAAAGAAAACTGAAGGGACAGAAGACACAGAGGGGACAGCAGTGGCTTGCGCACAGTCACACAGCGGTGACAGGAGAGCTGGGATCTGAGCCCACGGTTCTTGGATTCCACCACATCAAAATGACTTTAAAAGTAAATGAAAGCCGCTTGAAGGGGAGACTCAATTAACCTTTGAGCAGTCTTGCTCAACCTCAAATTTTATTATTTCTTCATATTCCGAGACAAATTAGCCACAGAAGACCAGGCTTTGTTGAGATGGGGACCGAAGAGCAAAGTCTCCAGCCACATCACAAGGCACCTGACCTTTCTGGGGCTCAGCTGCCAGCCGAAGAACAAGCATCGAACGGACCAAAGAGCAAAGTCAGCAGCCCAGGGGATAGCGTTGTGTTTGACCAGCATTTTACAAAATTAAGTTCATTAGCTGCCAAGTTATAAACACCAGGGGACTTTAGATAAAAACCTGAATTTCTGGGCGCCTGGGTAGCTCAGTGGGTTAAGCCACTGCCTTCGGCTTGGGTCATGATCCCAGGGTCCTGGGATGGAGTCCCGCATCGGGCTCTCTGCTCAGCGGGAAGCCTGCTTCCCTCTCTCTCTCTCTCTGCCTGCCTCTCCATCTACTTGTGATTTCTCTCTGTCAAATAAATAAATAAAATCTTTAAAAAAAAAAACAACCCTGAATTTCTGGTTCCTCTTGGGAAAAAAAAAAAAGACAGAGAGGGAAAGAGAAGATTTGACAACATTAAGCTTATGTTCTCACTTGGCAATAACGGATGGAGCTGCCCCTTCCAGACAGGGCCTGTGACCTCCGTGCTGCCATAGTCCCCACCACTCCCTATCATGCCCCCAACACTGACCCTCCCCCCACCCCCACCCCACCCCCAGCCTGCTTAATCATTCATGGTGCCGGAGTGGTTCCTGTGGCCATCTGACCATTGGAGAAACCTGTGTTAAGATCCCTCTGGCCCCGGATCAGTCTGCACTGACTGAATATTAAAAACCTACATTAATCAGTATATATATAAATAATAAATTCATAGAAAAAATTCTGGAAAGACAGAGTGGTACATCCGATGTGATGCGTTTTGTCAACCTCCCAGCTGTCTGCTTCTCCTTCTGATCGTTTCCCCTTCTCCCCTCTCATGGTCTCTCTCTCTCAAATAAATAAAATCTTAAAAAAAAAAAAAAAAAAAGATGTGGTGCATTTTGTTGTTATTCAAGTGGATGTTTATCTATCTATGCCTTTTCCCACAAACTATTTGAGGAGGTTTCAACAGAACGCTGACTGGGAATGTGTGTAGAAAAACCCAGAATTGTGGCAGATGGCTGACTGCTTCCCCAAAGTCTCTCCTTCTTCCTAGTAAGAGACCTCTAAAATGGGCCTGCCCCACTGGAAAAAAACTACAGATCCCAGCTGCCTTTGCAGGTAGGTGAGTCCACATTGAAATTCTAACCAGTTCTGAAGGTGCTGGTCTGAGTCTCTGAAGCCTCCTTAAAAGGCAGGAGGTTAACTCTTCTACCCTTTTCCCTTCATGTATCCCTGGAATGCAGATGATGTGACTGCAACCCCAGCAGCCACCTCGGGCCATGAAGGGACCTAGAGGTTGCTCTAGGAGCCATGTTAAGAAGACAGCAGAGTAGAAAGACGGAAGCCTGGGGGCCCTGGTGATTTCATGGGGCCACCATGACAGACCTAGACTGCCTACCTCTGGGTTTCTTTTACGGGACAGAATAATCCCTTCCATGTTTAAACCATTGTTACTTCTAGATTCTTCCTGTCAATTTAAAAGAATATTTATTTATTTGAGGAAGAGAGAGAGCATGCATGTGGGGAGAGGAGCAGAGGAAGAGAGACAAGCACACCCTGCTGAGTGCAGAGCCCGATGTGGGGCTTGACCCTGAGATCACAACCTGAGCTGAAACCAAGAGAAGGATGCTTAACTGACTGAGCCACCCAGGTGCCCCTAGTCTGCAATTTCTAATGATAGAAGAGGAAATACTGTATACCCAAATCTTCTGGATACCACAGTCATTGGGCCACTACAGTATAGGTAATTTTTCTTTTTTTTCTTTTCATATTCAAATTCATAATAATAACAATAATATCGATACTAGAAAAAAGCCTTAAAATAACAACTAAAAAAATCTAAGAAGGGGACACCTGGGTGGCTCAGTTGGTTAAGCGTCTGCCTTCAGCTCAGGTCATGATCCCAAGGTCCTGGGATCTAGCCCCCCATCAGGCTCCCTGCTTCTCCCTCTGCCTGCTGGTTCCCCTACTTGTGTGCTTGCTCTGTCAAATAAATAAGTAAAACCTTTTAAAAAAATCTAAGAAGGAATTATGAACATCTAGACGAGAAAAATCCCTCTGAGAACACACACAACAATCATGGGTGTGAGTAAGCCTAGAATGGACCTGAGCTTTCTGACTACAAGAGCAAAGAGGGGAAACCCAGTTAATCTCCTGGTTCTCCAAAGCAGAAAGAAAGGTAATGTGTATTGTACTCTGATCCCAGAAAGCAAGACAGATAACAAGGGGAAACATGGCTTTTCTGGCACAGAATCACTAAAAAAAAAGAAAGAGAGAGAAAAAGGGAAAAAAAAACCCTCTGTGGGACTTTATATAAGGGGACCTTGAGAGATGTGATAGGCAATGTCCTCCTACAACGTTTTTTAATAGCAAATGCACTAGAGAATTAATTTCCTCAACCCTCAAAAAACATCAAGGGTTTTAAACTGAATTCAGTTCAGTGAAGGCAATAATCTGAGAGATTTGTAATTATTATGGTCCAGAGATCGAGGCTTGAACCAGAAGTCCCAAGAAGCGGGGCAGCTCGACCACATGTCCCCAGGGCCACTTCCCTTGAACTTGAGTGGCTCAAGGACCCGGCAACCTACTGTGTGCCTAGCACGATGCTAAGCATTGCACTGGACCACAGTGAAGCAGAGGGAGGAAAGAAGTTAATCTTGCTTAAAATGTTTAGTTTAATCTCAGTATAATTCGCATATGGTGTAGCATTAGTTGCAAGAGTACAATGCAGTGATTGACTTCCGGACAACACCTGGCACTCATCACAAGTGCACTCCTCCATCCCCAGCCCCGATTTCTCCCATGGAGCCCCCCTCCTCCCAGCCAGTCACCAGCCGTGTGTTCTCTACAGTCAAGAGTCTGGCTCTTGGTTTGTTTCTCTTTTTTTCTCCTCTGTTCATTTGTTTTGTTTCTTAAATTCCACACGGGTGAAGCCATATGGTATTTGTGCTTCTCTGACTGACCTTTGGCTCAGCATCATACTCTCTAGCTCCATTCACACCACTGCAAACAGTCACAATCCTCTCTTTTCGATGGTTGAGTAGTATTTCATTGCATGTATAGGTACACCAATGTGCTTTATGCATTCAGCTACTGATGGATGTTTGGGCCGCTTCCACATCTTGGCCATTGTAAATAATGCCGCAATAAATAAAGGGGGGGCATGTGTCCCCTTGAATTCGTGTTTTTGTACTTTGGGGGTAAACAGTAGTGCGATTACTGGGTCATAGGGTAGTTCCATTTTTAACTTTTTGTGGGACCTCCATTCTGTTTTCCATAGTGGCCTCACCGGTTTGCATTCTTGCCAACAGTGCACGAGCATTCGAAAAGAAGTTTATCTCAGGGTTCTCTATACTTTAGAAATTTGGGGACAAGAATAAATGCATCTAGGAAAAAAATGAAGGAGGGAAGGACTTAGGGAGCAGCTAGGTCTACAACTGGGTCTTGAGTATAGGGTCCAGAAGGAATATGTGTAAGTGTGAGAGTGAGTGTGTGCATGTGTATGTACAGTTTATATGAATTATATATAAATATATTTCATGTACATATTAAATCCATATATCTACACACACGTGTGTGTGTCTGTGTGTATAAAACCAGGCACTAATTAACTGGCAATTTCAGAACAAAACCCTTGACATGCATTTTAATTTACCTTGCTGCATTTGATTTTTATGGTGTTTTCTCTTTCCAAGTTCGACCTGCCACGAAATATTAATATTCTGAACTTGTTCCAGACATAACAAAGTAAGCTGCCATTATACTATTTCGTGTGCCCCCTCTCCCTTTCCTGGGCAGGCAACATGCGATTAATATGAGTATCAGGCAGCCCAGGTGGGGAAAAGGAGTCCCACAGAACAGCAGGGGGGCTGGGCGGGTGCAGAATGGAAAGGAAGTATCGCCCCCCCACGCCTCCCCACCTCCGTGAAAGGAAGGGTGCGGCTCTCTGTACACCAGAGCCCAGCACACCTCCCCTTCTCCCACCGGTCATTTTAGGACTTACTCATAAAATGCTGTCATTGATAGTTAAAATTCTGTGCGTAGTCTCTGCGTTAACAAGGAAACCCAAGGTGTAATGTACCACAAAACGCCCACCTGGCCAGGACCGTTTAGTGCCTCAGTTTCTACAACACGCTTGACTAGTCTTTCCACCTGTGCGAAGGCCTGGCTTCTCACTGCTCTCCCATGGCTAAGGGGGTTATTTTGAGATGGAGACACAGATGCTGGGGGAGATGGGTCCCTCCTGGGCTGGGAGAAGCTCCAGCCTTGGGATTCTGAGACCTGGGTCCTAGCGCCTGCCCCGCTCCTTCCTAGCCAGTGACCTTGAGTAAGTCACTTAACCTTTCTGGGGGCCCTAAAGGCCTCATCTGGAAAATGTGAGGATTAGGTTAGAAGTAGATAATGCCAAAGGTCTCCCACAGCTCAAAATTTCTGAAATTCTAGGGATAGAATTGCAGTCCTTGGCTAAGGACAAGAAAAACTCTCTGGGTTCTGTAACAAGAGACAGACCCCGCCTGCCAGCTAACTCTGTGAACCATTAACAACAGAACTCCAAAAATCACAACCTTCATGGCCTTTGTTCTTCCTTCAAGTAAGTTAAACAGCCATACATTTGCAGCTGTGCCATTTAGGTCCATGATTCTGTCATATTCCTTCCACCTGCCTGGCTAAGCAATGATTTCAGCCTCAGAATATTAATGTTCAATGATGA
This sequence comes from Mustela nigripes, assembly GCF_022355385.1. Classification (NCBI taxonomy): domain Eukaryota; kingdom Metazoa; phylum Chordata; class Mammalia; order Carnivora; family Mustelidae; genus Mustela; species Mustela nigripes. The sequence continues at coordinate 6,338,420 of NC_081569.1, forward strand.
TAAAAAACCATACGGTGAGGCAAGAAAGAAAAAACTGGGCAGAGACCTCAAATCCAGAAAATTCACTACGTGATGTAGTGGGAAGCATAGTGTCCCCCCCAAATTCACATCCACCTGGGACCTGTGAATGTGACCTCCTTTGGAAATCGGTCCTTGGCATATGTAATTAAGTTAAGATGGGGTCACACTGATTAAAGTCGGCCCTAACCCCAGGACTAGTGCTCTTGTAAGGACCAATAAGTTTAGACGCAGAGACACAGACATGGGGGGAAGAACTTTTAAAGGTGTAAGTAGAGACTGGGGCAGAGCATTGCCGAGACTCGGAATGCCAAGCATTGCCAGCAACAAGAGAAATTAGGAGCAACGCATGGTTGGAACAGATCGTCCCTCCGAGCCCTCAGGAAGGAACCCGCCTTGATGACACTTTGATTTCAGGCTTGCTCAGAACTGTGAGAAAATAAGCCCAAATTACTCTCATGACTCAGTAGTCCCCGCCGCTGCCCTTCCAGGCTTAAGAAACCCTCCGCCATGGCCTTTTGAAAAGTTCCTTGTTACCCAGACAAGCTCCGGCCAATTCAGACCCAAAGCAGCTAACTCACATGAACACTCACAGGCTACTTATTAACACAATCCAAACGGGATTCTGTGCACAAATATTGGCTTGGCTTCTTTGCCTTGTGATTCAACTGTCAGACCACCCTTTCCTCTCCCAGGACCAGGACCTGTGGAAACCATGAGACAGACGCATCTGGGAGGGGGTGTCTCCCTCCCAAGCGGACCTGATGAATAAGCTTCAGTACTTCTGTGGGTCCCACGGTAACCACCTCTTAAGGAAAACCAAACCGAACCAAACTCTTAAAGAACCTCTTCCTATTCCCTCTGGTGTGGAGGGGGATTTCATGTAGGTCCCGGCCCTGCCAGGAGCTAGTCCAGGATCTGTTCCTGGCCCCACCAGTTACAGGGCTTGTCCTGGGGCCTCTCTGAACATGCTGATTCAGAGATGGTACTTTATTTTATTTTTTTTTTAAAGATTTTATTTATTAGACAGAGATCACAAGTAGGCAGAGAGGCAGGCAGATAGACGGGGGGTGGGGGGGGAGCAGGATCCCTATAGAGCAGAGAGCCCGATGCGGGGCTCGATCCCAGAATCCTAGGATCATGACCTGAGCCGAAGGCAGAGGCTTTAACCCACTGAACCACCCAGGCGCCCCCAGAGAGGGTATTTTATAACACTCCTCAGATACGGCAAGTGCCCCCAAATATTAGCTGGACCATCACCACTGCTGAGCTCTCCTTAGTAAACACCCCCATCTGGCAGAAGTTACCCCAAAAGATACTCTCTCCTACCCGACACAGAGGTGCTGTGAGGGGCTGCTTTAACAACAGAGTAACCGGCTGGGTGATGGGTGGGCCTCCCCCAAGGCTGCAGATACCCCCAGGACACACTCTTCTTGATTCTTCTAACGGGGAACCATGTTGAACTTAGTGAACCCCTGGATGGTAAGTGCCCTTCACCAGGTTCTGTTAACAGTTCCAAGATGTGTTCTTGTTTCTGTGGTAAAAGGGGTTCCAGCAGTGCACAGCCCGGAGCCCTCTCTCTCCTGCCAGGGCAGTGGGGGGGGGGGGTTCCCTCCTTTCCCATGGAAGGCGCTGTCCCTTCGCCCCCATACTCTTCCTGCAGGTAAACCCACTCTTGCCCGGCTTGGCTCTGCGGACACACCGCCTCGATGCCCTCTGACACGCTCTGCTCCTCAAAATGGCCCTGCGAGTAGCATCAGAAGGACGGCGGAAGGCCACAGCACATTGCTGAAGAAAAGCTCCTGTCACTCCAGTCCGTTTAGCCTTGTTGGTGGCAGCTTAGGAAAAACACAGTCGACCCTAGACGGAGGCCACATGGCACCTCGGAGGAGAGAGCAGGGAGGAAGAGGGCCAGGTTCTTCCTCATTTTATCTGCCATTTAGCTAAGGAAGTCACGGCAGTTAGAGAAGAAAATAATAATAAAATAACAAAATAAAATAAAAATGAGAAGCAGATCCACAGCAGGAGAGAGACAAGCCCAGAGCAGAGGCTAGGAGAAAGCCCAGCCGTCCACTCACTGCCACGGTGCCAAGGGACATCCTGGTCTACCCAGAACCGTGCCCTCCGACAGCTGGGCTGACTCAGGCCTTGTTCTCGCTCACAGTGAGGTGCCAAGGCCCCGGTGAGCCCCTCCTGAGCAGCTCACAGAACCTCCTCTCAGCACATGCAGGCTCTCCTCCCAAGGAGAGTTCGGTTGGAGGAGCCCTCAGGGTTACCACCTCAAGTCTGAAGGGCTGGGGAGCCCTGGCAATGATGGGGCCAATCCTGTTTCCAACAGACGCCCCAACAAGTTTATTTATTTCTGAACACTGAGCACTGCGGACCTCGACTAGATCTCCTTCAGCGCATCAGACTGGGTGGCCGTCAACGTCTTGTATGATGGCGCTGGGAAGTGGCTGAGGGGAGGGAGACAAGGCTGCGAGGAAGGAGGAAGCCCCTTGGTGATCCAAGGCAACAGCTCTGACAAGTCAGGGGATACAAAATGAAGAGACCACCCAAAGTTACACACAATTTGGTAAAGAGAAGGGGAGGAATTTACAGGTAATTAAATACATTTATGTTAACATTGTCTTGAGTTGTGGCCGCAAATCAGGCCTTGAGATTGCCTCTTTGTGCAAAGCCACTCACGTGTTAAGTGTTTCATGGAACCATATTCTTCCACAAAGTCATACGGTCACATACTCAACCTACTGAAATTTCGGAGAATGTCCTACAAGTTCCTAGTAAGCGGAAAGTTACTCTATACGAGCAAATGTGAACCTCACATTTAAATGTCAGGAATGGCTACTAACCCACGAGTCTTCCTAAAAGAAAATCACTAACCTAAAAATAGCTGGAGACTGAGTCACAGTTAAGCACGCACATTTAACTGAGCCCTTTCACAGGCCCTGACTCAAATACAGAAAGGAGACTGGCCTCTCCCCTCAGCGGGTAGCCCTGCTGGAACAGAGCTGACCTTCCCACTGGGGACCAAGGGGTAAAGCACTTAGGAAAATTGCCAGCAAAATTGTTTTCTCCACCACTGAAATACCACTTCATCCTTACCTGAGAACAAACAAAAACCCGTAAGCCAGGTGTTTCCTCTGTGGAGTGCCTAGAATTTTCTACAAGGACAGGCACTTTCATGAAGCTATCTGATCACTGTACACATTGCATTAAAACACCTATACCGCGGGGCACCTGGGTGGCTTGGTTGGTTAAGCGTCTGCCTTTTGATCTTGGCTTGGGTCTTGATCTCACGGTCATGAGTTAGAAAACAAAACGATAAAACTTATACCGTAAGTAAATTCTATAATATCAGAAGCAAATCTCAGTTTGCCCAAACCCAAGAACCCAAGCACTCAGTTTCCTGGAATTTTTAAGAGAAAGGTACAATTGAAGAGAAGAGCCTCTCCTGATTCACTGCACAAACAAAATGTCCTGGGCGTGACCTGGGACACAGTACGGCTCCTGCCCTGTCCTCTGTGTCTGCAAACAAACTACCAGAAAGAGGAGACTGGAAAAAAATGGCAGCAGAGTAAGACCTAGTTCGTGCCTGGCCCAGCCCTTGACTGCAGAGGGAAGTTGCACCCAGAGCTCAAACAGGAGACTTACAAGTTACCCTCAGAGAGAAAATAAAAGTAACTGGGAATCCCCGTTTCTGAGCATTCTGGTTTCCCACGGCCCCCAGGGCCAGGGCAGAGAGCGCTACCTAGCTAAGACATCCAGAGTGCACGCCCCACAATGAAAGCATCACACATGCGGCCCACGGTTCCTCTAGCATTTGTCCTTCACCATGCAAGCATCAAGAAGTACACGTGTGAGAAGATCTGACTAGCAGGTCAAGCCCCTAGACCCTCCCCAGGGGAGAGAGACTTTGCCCACCAGACTAGCTCACCAGCTCTCTGGCTCCTCCTGGCTCTGTGGCTCTCTGAGCAATTAAGAGCTCCTCTTGGGGCTCAGCCACCAGACCCTTGTTAACACAGGCCTGGAGAGCAGGAAAGCTTCTGGGCTCTTTGTCCTTCCAAGACCAAGAAGGTTCTTCAGGCAAGGATAGACAATGTGCATGGCATTTCAAGGCATGCTTTACTGATTTCTGTTTTATAAATACCTCGGACGCTGGGAGTAGAAACAGGATCTCATGCCAGCCCAGAGCAGCAGGCTTAAAGGGCACTTGGATTCCGTTGTGACAAATGGCCAAGTCTAAGACAAACTCTGCTGCTTAAATGCTGATATGAGGGACTGACTCAGGCTCAGGCCATTGGGCTAAAAATGAACAAGCCAGCCGCAACACGGGGCCTCCATGGAGGCCAGACCCGGCATCTGCCATCAGCCATGCTCCTTCAGGGCATTTAACAGAGCCACGTCTCCAACTTCTAGGTCACAACCCAAGCAGAAGGACCAGAGGTGCTGGATTCTCGCTGTGAGAAGGGTAGGGGGATCCCCATGCTGTCTGCAGACCAGAAGCTTCCAGTGGCATCTGGAGTTATTCTTTCCTCTAAACATGCTGTGCTGTGCAACTCTGGGCAGATCACTCACCCTCTCTGGGGATTCTGAAGCTTACCCTAGGAGCCCATGTGCTATAATCAAACAACAGATTTTAGAATCAGAGGACCTGGGTTTGAGTTCAGATTCTGCCAAATGACCTTGGGTGACCCTGGGTGAATTACCTAAATTTTACGAAAGTTTGCTTTTTCTTCTATAAAATGAGAGGGAGGAGGTTGCAAACATTACAGGTTATTAAGGGGAAGTAATTAATGAAATTATGTAGGTTAGGAGAAAAGCTTTATGATTATGAAATAGCCACAGATATACTCAAGATAAGGCTTGTAGCATGCCTTGAGCTTTTTAGAGGAAAACTGCCTTATTAAATATTTCAAGATTATAAAAATGTTAGTTTTAAAGCCAGAGCGAGGCACTTTAACTACATGAAGAACTTGGGATTGGTCCCCCCAGCTGTCCTTCACTGAGGACACTGAAATAGCTAGAAAAGAAAACTCAAAAGCTCTCAGACAGAAAGGGTTGATATTATATTTGGAGGTCTCTGCTAAATGCTTGCTTTTCGAAGTAAACAGAAAGAAGTGGGTTCACACCCTCAAATGCTCTGTCTCCTCATCCAGCCAACACAAACACCTCATTGTGGCTCCAGGCCTGTCCTCGTCTTGCCGCCTCCTTGGGAAGCAAGCTTTCTCAGGCTTCTTTAAGGCCCAAGGACAAGTCCCCACCGCCACCCCTCGCCAGCCGGTGGCCTCTTCCTCCGCTTTTCGTCTAAAGCTTACCCATATCAGCCATGCATCTGCTTGGAGTCCACCTCGGGCGACCAGCACCCGACCCCACAGGAGACATCTATGCAATACCGCGTACCGTAAGGCAGGAGCGTCTTGGCCCCTAGCTCCCTTTATAGGGGTTCCTCCTGTCCTGGGCTCCCCCCGTGCACACGTGTCTCCCGAGAGACGAGGAACCAGTCATCAAGGAAAATTCTTTCATTAGAAATGATGGAACTCAGGGCACTTGGGTGGCTCAGCGGGTTAAGCCTCTGTTTTCGGCTCAGACCATGATCTCAGGGTCCTGGGATAGAGCCCCGTATCAGGCTCTCTGCTCAGCAGGGAGCCTGCTTCTTCCTCTCTCTCTGCCTGCCTCTCTGCCTACTTGTGATCTCTGTCAAATAAATAAATAAAATCTTAAAAAAAAAAAAAAAGAAATGATGGAACTGCTTCTCCATAATTGGAAAAGAGAGTGACCCCGTTTCTCAAAGACCGATCTGCCTGTATAAACTAGAAGCATCCTCATGGATAAAGCAGTGGTTTGTAAGTGAAGAGGACAAAACTGTCCCCCCGCCCCCCAAAAAAGTGTGTTAATACTACAGGGGTGGGGAGGATGTTTTGGAAATCCACACCCCTCTCCTGACATTCCTCTCTGCTCCCCACGGATACCAACGGCATGAGCTTCATGCTGAGCTCGACGAGGACTATGAGGAAAGTGCCACACATGGCATCCGTGAAATAATTGGGAAACAGTGCAACTCCAAGCATATTTAAGTATGGAATTCTAAAGTGATAACTACAAATACTAGAGGAATTCAAACAAAGGAAGCAGAAGGAAGGAGCTGGGCTCAGAGAGGTAGGGACCCCCGGGAAGAGATGGGACACAAGAGAAGGTGAGAAGCAGGGTTGGGGCTGCAGACACCTGGCTGGGCTCCCAGGCTGAGCCAAGGGCCCAGGAATGCTGGACAGTCAGTAGACAGGCAGACAGGGCAAGAGGGACGGGTTTGGGAGCAGAGGGAGTGAGTCACTGCGGGATGAAGCTTCAGGGCTTTACTTCCAAGGAGAAGATGGTGCCACACGGAGCTGCACAGGTACACAGAGGGTCTGGGGGCACATGGTAAGAGGTGTGAGAAGCATTTATGTGGCTCTGTGGGACCCAATCCATGGGGCGTTGTCTTTTGCATTTGAGTATCACTGCCAAGACCTCGATGGAACCCAAGTCATTTCTCTTGTTTTTTCAAGATACTTAACACACAGTGTTAGCATGCAAACAGTTTTGTACGACATGCTGACCTATCCAGGAATTTTCATTTTGAGGGTCCATCCCCTTAAGGCCCTAAAAATCATACCATTTCCCACCTTTGCATTTTGCAAACACCCTTTCATAACTAGAAAATTTCATAACTAGCCTCACCTCCCCATAAAAGTAATGATTCATATTCCTTATGTCTCTGTTGGGGATTCTGGTCCATGCCCTTCTAATTCAATCCTCATGTAAATTCTACACAAGTTTAAATATAATGTGTTGAGCACACAGTGGGGTACTCCATACGTATTTATTGGCCGAGTCTACGGGAAGGCCTAACGCATGACCGTTCAGATCCTTTGAGCAGAATTTTCTCACAAGGAGATTATTACATTAGGCTGAAAGGTGCAGGTCTCAGTGCGTAACAGCCACGCTACCGTGAAGCCAAAAAAAAAAATAATAATAAATAAAGAGCTCAATGTGACCTGGACTGTCAGCAGCTTTTGGATATTTTAAAGACCATCTCAGAGTTCAGGCAAATAATGACCCATCTAAATGGAAGTTTTCCCCTTTCCATCACTCAGAGAAGCTACAGTGTGATACCATATTTCTTTTACTGTTTCCCCCGTTTGTCGAAAGCATATCTTAGTAGGTTCAAAGAGCCAGAAACCAATGGACTTCAAACACTGCTCACACAAAAAGAAAGAGAATTCAAAGCCCAGAGAGGCTGTTTTAGGTAGCAGAAGGAAGGAGGCACCCAAAGAAAAGGTAGACAGAAAGCTACCCATTGATTGTTGGCAATCAGCTAAATCCTGACATACCACTAGAAGACTCACAATTTCGGGTAACTTCCTCCAAAACATTCAGTGCAACAAAACTGTCTGTGGTATTTTCCAACACACATGAGCTTAGGACATAATCCAGAAAATATAAATTTGAATACAGTTAATCCTAGGTTAACCTAGATTAAAATGTTGGTGGAACTGTTGTATTTTTTTTTTTAAGATTTTATTTATTTATTTGACAGAGAGGGAGAGAGAGAGCACGAGCAGGGGGAGCAGCAGAGGGAAAGAGAAGGAGGGTCCCCGCTGAGCAGGGAGCCTGATGGAGGGCTCAGTCCCAGGACCCTGGAATCACGACCTGAGCCGAAGACAGACATTTAACCGACTAAACCACCCAGGTGCCTTGAAATAGTTGAATCGTAACATAGGTATCCTTTCTGGCATTTAAGGAAGATAGAAAAAGCCCTCCTCAAATATCTATGGTGTCTGAATCAAGTCTGTGTAAATCGGTCAGAACAACTGTTGTTCCAGAGATTTCTACTTTACCGAGATGCTTTCTGCGGGTGTGCACTGATGTTGGGGTAGTGGGGCCACTGACAACAGAGTGGAGAATTCACAGGCTCTGGGAACAGACAGAGTCCCCATGGTGTCCCGCATGGTGCCTCAGTGGGTTAAGCCCCACAGTGCATGTGAGTTAAATACATAACCTCAGGGGCGCCTGGGTGGCTCAGTGGGCTAAAGCCTCTGCCTTCGGCTCAGGTCATGATCCCAGGGTCCTGGGATCGAGCCCCGCATCTGGCTCTCTGCTCGGCGGGGAGCCTGCTTCCTCCTCTCTCTCTGCCTGCCTCTCTGCCTACTTGTGATCTCTACCTGTCAAATGAATAAGTAAAATCTTAAAAAAAAAATAACCTCAGTTATTCCTCAAACATGTCACGAAATGCCATAAAGTTGACAGTAGAGACCAATTACATAAGGTACTGTTTACAAAGTGTGTCCTCAGACATTACATCATTTAGGATTCACAATAGTTCTGTGAATTATTATTAAGGCATGCAAGGAAACTGAAGCCCCTTGGGCGAGGCTGTGGATAAGGCTCTGGGGATACAAAGAGACCAGGCAGTCATCCATCTCAGAAGCCCTTTGCAGAGCTGGACGGATCCCGAGTTCCAGAGCTCCCTCAATGGATGCTCTGAGGCCTCTCCCAACCAGAGGGCCTTAAAAAAAATCTGCATTCCCTTAGAAGATTTTTGGTGGCAAAGATAAGACTTCTCTGGCAACATCCGACTTTCTATGTCAAGTCAATAAATAGATCGATGCATGATATTAATGATAGACCTGAGAAAGGGGCTGCGTTTTCCAAATTGGGGGACATGTCCTCACCTATAAGCTATTCGGCATTTCCCCATCATCTTACTATTTAGATGGACTCACTTATATCATCGACAAGAGAGCGTGGCCGCTTTATTTACATGATCCGAATAGAGACGAGCAGCGCAGCCAAGGTTTCTCGATGGAACCCGAGAAGCTCAAGTCCACAGTGGGAACACAGTTGGCGCCACATAGGGAGCTAGCAGGGAGCAGCGGGAAGCTCGCAGGCATTAATGGACAGTGGCCTTGGGGCCAAGCATGGGCTGACGGCAGGGAAGAGGGCTTGCAGGTCCCACGAAGGGCCGGACAGCCCAGGACCAGCAAAGAGAGGGCTCCATAAATGCTTGCTGAACACACGAAAGCCTCCAGTTAGGTCACATGCTCCTAGGAATACTGTCCATCCTAGGACTACTCCATCAATTTGGAGAGAGTATAGTGTCGCAATCAGATACCTGAGGAGGTTCACAGGATGAAGTACGACGCGTGCGGAAATTTACGAAAACAGTCGTTCCACAGCTAGTGAACAAAAGGGCGGAGACAGCATGCACAAAGTGCTGCCCATAATATAAAAGAGAAAGATCTGCGTGCCACAGTCGGTTGAGCACCCGACTCTTGATTTGAGCCCAAGTCATGATCTCAGGGTCACGAGACTGAGCCCCGCGTCGGGCTCCACGCTGGGTGTGGAGACTGCTTGGGATTCTCTCTTTCCTTCTCCCCCTGCCCCTCCCTCCCTGCTCATAGTCTCTCTCTCAATAATAGAAATAATAATAATACAACCTTTAAAAAAAGAAAAAAAGCATTTCTGACACTTTAAAACAATCAGAAATTTGGGGTCACCTGGGTGGCTCAGTTGGTTAAGCATCTGCCTTCAGCTCAGGTCATGATCTCAGGGTCCTGGGATCAAGCCCCACATTGGGCTCCTTGCTCAGAGGGGAGCCTGCTTCTCCCTCTCCTGCTTCCCCCTGCTTGTACTCCCCCTCTCTCTCAAATAAATAACATCTTTTTTAAAAGATTAAAAATTAAAAAAAATACAACAATTGAAATTTGGACTATCTGTTCATCAGATAGATGATAGATGCATCAAATAGTTGATAGTAAAGAATCACTGTTACTTTTTAAAAGTGTGATGATATTAATATAATCACATTTAATAAAGGGGTCCTTTTTAATTAACCCCCCCCCAAAGGGGGTTCACTATATGATTCTATTTGTGTCTCTTTCAGATTCCCATAACAAAAGCTGACGAATGAATGCACACGTGATTACTTAGCTACAGTACAAACAGTCTCCCATGGTCACTGAGGTTCAAGTGCACGCCCAGTGATGGTCAAGACTCCATTGTCCTTGGGATGATGACAGTAAATAACAGTCACACATGGCAGTCGCAGGCTGCTCCCATGACAGCATGCAGGTCAAGCAAATCTCAATAGAAAGTGAACTACAAATCTAACTCCAGAATTAAACAAGCAAAAAGAACCAAGGAAATTACTTTTGGAGAGCTCCCCTTCTATTGGTGTAGACACAGTGCAAGCTGCATGTACAAACAGCCCTTATTCAGGCAGCACACAAATGATGCAAACTAACTTCAAGTCCATTTCAAGTCCATTTCCAAAGTGCTCAGCACACGGCAAGGAGCTGCACGTGATAGAGATCCGTCTAGAAACTTCAGTCTGCTCCAGAGAGCTTGGGGCTCCTACACTGTTTGTTTGCTTAAAGATTTTATTTTTTTATTTGACAGAGAGAGAGAGTACTAGTAGGCAGAGAGGCAGGCAGAGAGAGGGAGAAGCAGGCTCCCCACTGAGCAGGGAGCCCAATGGGGGCTCGATCCCAGGACCCTGAGATCATGACCCGAGCCGAAGGCAGAGGCTTACCTGTCTGAGTCACCCGGGTGTCCCTATGTTGGGGTTTTTTTAAGCTGAGGTGCTAGATGGCCCCCTCTGGGTGGGGGGAACCCAGTCCCGCCAGATCCCCTGAGGGCTTTTTATGCAATTCTTTTTTTTTTTTTTTAAAGATTTTATTTATTTACTTGAGAGAGAGACAGTGAGAGAGAGCATGAGCGAGGAGAAGGTCAGAGAGAGAAGCAGACTCCCCATGGAGCTGGGAGTCCGATGTGGGACTCGATCCCGGGACTCCGGGATCATGACCTGAGCCGAAGGCAGTCGTCCAACCAACTGAGCCACCCAGGCGTCCCTTTTTATGCAATTCTTAAATTTAAACTGAGTTATTTCTATTCGATTATTATTTATCACATTATTTTTTTAAATGTACAAACATCAAACTTGGCATAAACTTCTTTCCGTGCTTTCACAATGGTGGGGACCAAGACAAAGGTACAAATAATATTATTCAAACAGTAAAGGTGAGATTAACTACATTAATATAATGAGGCTGATGCCATTTTTTTAAAAGGCTTTTTAAGTTTCGTTATTTTTAAGTGATCCCTACACCCCATGTGGGGCTCAAATTCACGACTCCAAGAGCGAGAAGCACAAGCTCTTCTGACTGAGCCAACCAGGGGGCCCTGATGCCACTTTTCAGACCTGAAATCCCACGACCACAGCACTGTGCTCCTGTCCTGTCCTGGGCGGGTCCTGCCGCTGGGCACCGGGCAGCTGTGATCCCGGGTCCCCTCCTGTCTGCTGGGAGTGTTGCCGTGGCCTCCGCTGGCACAGGACTCTGTGCTATCCCTTGGCTGCCCCGGATTCAGCGACTCCTCCTCCCCACGCTAAGTCCTTCTGTTCTCTTCTCTGTAGCAGGTGACCTGGTTCCAACTCACAAGAAATTCCCACACACGGAGGCCGTGTGGCTGGACCCAGCCATAATGAGGTTATCCCAATCATCTGGGACAGACTTTTGGAATATTCCCAATTAGTGTTAACATGAAACTGAAAAGTCCGAATGTTCTTAATGTAAGGAGAACCCAAGGGATCTCAGGGAAATATCCTTGACTTGGGATGGAAATGGTGCGGTAGATCAGAGCAAAGAATGCCATGGGGACACGGAAGAGAAGTCACAATCCATCTCAGAAACAACAGGAGCCACCACCTGACACAGTAAATTGAGAATTTAATAAGTTTAAGAATATGCTTCAAAAGACCAGTGTATAAATACACTGGAGGGTCTCAATTCCAATGAGTGGTGGGGGGTCTGGTCCCAGCCACCTGCTCTCCTTGTTCTTAAGAACCCTAATGTGGCACCTTAGACATGAACCAATCAAGACCCCACAGTGCATTGGCTCAAGTCACCCTGAGGCGCTACAACTGCAGATCAAGATCAACACGGAGTAGTCCACACTGCCTGAAACACTGGGCACAAACCCACACCAAACCATGACGAAACTAGTCCTGTTGGGCTGCCTGAATGGCCTGGTGTCCCAGCAAGGGGGCAGCCAGCACTGCTTAAGAAAACCAAAAAAGTAGAAACCTCCTTGAACAGAACCCTCTTCTTCAGCATCCTGGCCCCCCCAACCCAATGCCATGATTCCATCTCCACCAGCTCAACCTTTTGAACGGTCTAAATCTGTTTTGTTTAATAAAAGGTGGTTCTTTATCCTGGGACACGAACCTTCCCATATTTTTGGTGTTAAAATTTCTTTTAAGGAGCGCCTGGGTGGCTCAGTGGGTTAAAGCCTCTGCCTTCAGCTCAGGTCATGATCCCAAGGTCCTGGGATCGAGCGCCGGCGTCTGGCTCTCTGCTCAGTGGGGAGCCTGCTTCCTTCTCTCTCTCTGCCTGCCTCTCTGCCTACTTGTGATCTCTATCAAATAAATAAATAAAATCTTTAAAAATAAAATAAAATTTCTTTTAACAACAGGGGCAGCTGGCTGGCTCAGTCAGTGGAGCGTGTGACTCTTGATCTCGAGGTCATGAGTTCAAGCTCCACGTTGGGCGCAGGGCTTACTTAAAAATAAACAAACAAGGGGCCCCTGGGTGGCTCAGTCGGTTAAACACCTGACTTGATTGCAGCTCAGGTCATGATCTCAGGGTCGTGAGATCCAGCCACGTGCTGGGCTCCTCTGCTGGTCCCTCTCTCTCTGTTCCTCCTATTCTCTCTCTCTCTAAAATAAATAAAATCTTATAAAAACAAACAAACAAATAAATAAAAAGATGGCAACATGGAGATGACAAGGCTTTTTTATTTCTATCTCTGAAAAGATGAAAATTTGGCAATCCTATGTTGGACTTCCTGCTTTGTTTTTTATGCTCTGACATGACTAAGGGAACAGTATACGAATACATGTTTGGACCGATAGTGCACAAATGGGGTGATTTTCAAAACTTCTCTCTCTTTTACCCCCTGGGAGACTAGAGAAGGCATAACTGATAAGGCCACCTCCCTCTCCTATCACAAAGCACAGTATCTATGGTACAAATGGTTGATCTTGTGGACGCCCAGCACAGAGCAAAGACCAGAAAGCAATGACTCGAAATTAGACTGGCTGACGAAGACCTTGGCTGTTCAGTTCAATTTCAAGGTGATTTTAAATTAGGCTCGGAGGTAAATGAAAGCACTATGAGGATTAAGGCACATTTGAAGAAAAGAGGGAAACAGAACAACAGGCAAGATCTGGGAGCCATAGAAGACCACAAGACCATGCTTAATTCCGTGCAGTTATGGAACACACAAGTGCAGCCATAGAAAATTCACATATGAAGAACCCGGAACTCTCTTCTTCAAGTCACCATTGGAGAAAGCTTGGCCAGGCCCTATCAGGTTCAGACCTTGGAAATGGTAAAGTGGTTTAGAGAATCTGGGAAACATTCCTATGAACAACCAAAATTACATTCCCAAATGTTGGTTTAGGAAGGATACTCTCCCCCAAGGCACAGGTGGGAGAGCTCATTTTTCCTAGAGAAAAAGGTTGGGCACTGAACAAAGCTACCCCAATGGGAAGGCCAGGCCGGCGGTGAGGGGCTTCCTTCCTCGTGCTCTAGGACCAGAAACAACAGAGCCAGCGCTGCGGTGAGGAGCCAGGGTTGGATGTGACAGAGGTGCTGAAATGTGTATCAGAAAGGCCAGGAGCCTTCTCTGGAGACCAGAGAAAACACAACAAGCTTTCCTGGAAATTCCAGCACATTCTAAGCAGAGGGCAAGGGGCAGGGCCCAAGGCCCACTGCTCCTCACTCTCCAATGCTTCCACTCTCCCTCCCCAGGATGACCTTTAAGGGAAGCACTCCACCTCACCTGGCCTCCTCTTAGGCTTAGAGCGACGGGATGTAGAGAAGAAACACAGTTTGCCCCTAAATATCCACAAGATGCTTTAGGATCTCCACGCGAGGCTGCTGCCTGAGTTAAGACTGGCTCTTAGCATCCTTAGAAACGGAAAGGAGACATCTAAAATAGTCCACCTTCATAAAAAACGACAACGGAGAGCTCTCTTTCCATACTGCCAAGAAATACTAAGTGGAAAAAAAAAAAGCAAGCTTCCAAATAGCATGTATAGTGTGCTACCACGAAGGGGATAATGGTGATGAACTTGCTAAAGGAAGCGTGGAACACCCCTGGAGGATGAAGAAATCAGTAGCCCTGGTCGCCTCTTAAGGAACAGAAGTAGGCAGCAGGATTCAGGGCTGGACCGAGATGTGTTTACTGGCTCGCCTTTGGTGCCTTTTGACTATTTTCGCTCATTGTACAAGTGCATTACTCATTTTTAAAAATTCGAATGAAAAACATTAAAAAATGTGTTCAATGTAAAGGAAAAACAAAACAGTCCTTATGCAGAAACAGAACACACAGCTGGTTTCCGGGCACACACCAGATGCTCCGTTTGTTGAACTTAATGAACCTCTGCTTAAAAGCCACAAAAGAAAAATCAGAAACATGGCAAATCCAAGGGTATCGATGTTCTAGTTCTCTAGTAAGCTCCTTACCTGTTTGCTACTTCACAATCTCACAAGATTGGGCAAGGGGGCCTTGCAACGGAGTCTAGTGCCCAAGCTTCACGGATAACAAACAGGTCTGACCGTCGGGCCACACCAGCCATTTTATAAAATGAAAACGTTTAATCCAAAAAACATGATGCCCTGGAACCAAGACAACAAAAATAAATATGCAGATATGAAAAACGATCCTGGCGCACCTGGGTGGCTCAGTGGATTGAGGCCTCTGCCTTCGGCTCTGGTCATGATCCTAGGGTCCTGGGATCAAGCCCCACATTGGGCTCTCTGCTCAGTGGGGAGCCTGCTTCCCCTCTCTCTGTCTCTGCCTGCCTCTCTGCTTACTTGTGATCTCTGTTAAATAAATAAATAAATAAAATCTTTAAAAAAATTAAATTAAAGAAAAAGAAAAACGGTCCTGTGGGGAGATGATGTCAGCACGCACATAGTATCAACACAAACACAGCAGCACAGGGGTTAAAAGTGTCCACGCACGGCCAACGAGGTTGGAACGTAGAAAGCTGCTATACGAAATTCTCAAGCCAGACCACATCCAGAGGCAGACCGAGCCCCTAGGGCTCTGTTCCTGGGGACAGTTTAGTCCAAAAGGGAGCAGGAAGGCTTCCACACCTCATGGTCGAGTCAGCCACATGCTCAAATTAGTCAAGGAGTACCCCAAACCCACATTGCAATAAACACCAGGCTACTGTTAGCAGGAGATCTAGCCGAAATTCTGCCACGTGAAATTCTATTACTTTGGAAGTCTTCTGGCCAGGGTTTCTCAAATAACCAGGATTTAAGAAAAGAAAGGAAAAAAAAAAAAAAAAAAGGCAGACTCTACCTCTGTCTTCCATAGAACCAAAGAAATTATCTTGTGTTCTGGGCACAGGGGAACCACTAGACTCTTTGCAGGCTTTGCTGGAGATGACCAGGAGAAAGATTTACACGGAAGAATGAAGGAATAACAGCAAACGAGCAGCCTTTCCCTAAGATGTTATGGAAAAGAAAATGAGATGGAGAGAAAGGGGCCCATATTAACGCACAAAGAACCTAAAACAATTATTCTAAGATAGCTGAGCTCTATAGAATGCCGGGAAACAAAATCCCAAAACTCAGAATCAATTCTTAAGAAGGTGTCAATCCATGACTCTGAACAATCTTTGGTTCATCCTAGAAAACTCATAAAAACCGAGTAGGAAAAACCAAAGGTGACCGAATTCCTGCCGGCAAATACAGGTGACAGGTATCTTCTAATTAAAAGGGAACTGGCTGGCAAACCGAGAGAAGGTGTTTATCCAAACTGTGAAGACGATAAAGGAAACGAAGCTGGAAGGAAGAAAGAAGAGAAAGGGAACTTTTCCAACTACAGAGAAAGGAAAAGCTGTTCCATTGTACTTGCCATCTCGTTCATTTCAAGCTCAAGAGGAGAACAGGAAAACCGGTGAAGAAGCTACATTACCAGCAGAAATCAGTCACACACTTGTGTTCCTGCCAAGAACACCGCGCTGCCGGCACTCCCCCTGCTCGAATGACTAAGTAACTTGCTTAAATGCATTTGACACATGATCCTTGAACTTCCGAAAAGCACTTAATACAGTGGCTCATGAAATCTTAATCTAAAAATGTTTATCCATTTATAATCAAGCTGCATCACACGGACAAATGGACAAGAGAGCCAAACAGAGGGAACTGAGAATTTGGAAGGATGCTGGGAAGACTGGTATTATCATGGACTTTATCACTTTGAAGGATTTCTTTCCCTCTTTTTAAAGAGAATAAAAGAGATTTGTCGTCTCAAAGTAGCGTGATGACAAGGAGAGGACAACAGAGAGAGGGGATGGCATGATTCAACAGAAGAAACCTTTTTTTTTTTTTTAATGCAGTGTGACTTAGAAAACCCCACAGATGTTTAGGCGACACTGAAATCTGGAATATGTTTAATGAACTGGGGGCAGGAGACAGGAAAAAAAAATTAGTTCCCGATAGAAAATACTGCATGGTAGATATGGGGGGGGGCATAAAAAGGCAACAGAACATCGTAGTTGGCAAATCAATAGTGGTTACTACGCACAGGGCACTGTTCTAAATGCTTCAGATACAATAACTCATGCAATCCTCAAAACAACCTTCCAATCTCAGTACCATCAACATTCCTGTTTGATAGGCGAGGAAACAGAGGCAATGGAGAGATTAACTAACCTGCCCAAGGTTACAGCTTATAAGAAGTAAGACTAGGATTCCAATCTGGGCACTCGCCCCAAAATCTGTGTTCCGAAACTCTCTGGACTCCCCTAGAATCTAACTACCAAGAGAGCAAGTAAAATACAAGTCATGCCGTGGCTAAATCCAGGGTCAACTAATCATCCCTTAGTCATGGCTCTGTGATGACCAGTCAGCCCTGGGACCCCTGCGTGCCTTAGTTTCCTCACCTGTGCCTTGAAAAGACAGATTAGGTAAGCTCTTAACTAAGGGATCATCAGCTCTAAAACACCCCCAAGTCCATGCTGACCATCCACAGTCTATGATCTGGTCTGCTTCTGTCTAATTCATACTGAAACAAACAGCAAGTTATGTTTACATTCTTTCTTTGCTTCCTGACCTTCAGAAGATTACTGTGTCCTCTCCATTCAGGCAAACGCCAGGGAGTAATGAAAGGGGTACTGTATGGTTTCTTCTTTGGACTCGACTTAATGCGGTTGTAACGAAATGGCGCTGGAAAAGCTCCGGGAGCAGAAAACATGAACTGTGCCAAACCTACAGTCTCCCAGGCCCCTCTCTTGAGCCTGTTCTTGGAACCTGCCCTTGGATCTGGTTACTGGAATGCAGGTGAAACTGACCCACTGGAAGGGGGGAGGCAACCAAAAGAGAGGAATTGGGGGAGATTAAGATTGGGGGAGATTGATGCAGTCCAAGGTAGTTCTAATTACAGAGTTTCATGATGCCTAAATAAACCTTATCTTCTGGGTATACTCCATTCTCTTTGCTGACACCCACTCTTCAGAGTTAAGACCACAAAATGCATTATGGTGAATTCAACACCTGGTTCCCAACTAACAGACCCCCAGAAAAAGCCCTCTCAAGCTAGGCATTAAAGGTCACCCAGAGTGCATCTGCGAATAGAGAAGGGCCTTACAGGTGGGTCATGGAGCCCTCCTTTGAGAGTCTTTCGGAAGCATCCCTGACAGGTGGCTGTCATCTGTCTGGCCTCTGCCTGGACGCTTCCAAGGTCGAGGCACCGGCTGCCTCCCCCGACAGGCAGCCGCTTGCACTGCTGGACAGCTCTCTGTGGGTAAAGCCCACGAAGCGCCTAGAACAGTGCTTGGCGCGGGGCCAAGCTCATTAGTAAGTGCGTCTCCGACTGGGTCGAAAGCTGCCTCCTTACAACTTGAAACCATCGGTCCTTGGTGCGCCCCTGGAAGCCTGAAACGCAGAGGCCCCCGGGGATGCCCGGAGCTGTAATCAGGCCCCTGGGCCCTCTCCTTCCAGCTGCGGATCCCAGACCTCCATCACCAGGCCTGGGTCGGCAGACCTCCTCCCCAGACCCCAGAGGTCCCAAGAGTGAGCACCGATGATGGGATGGTCGGCAGGGAGGCCGCAGTCAGGGAGGTCCCCATCCTCGGAAGCCGCGGTAGGAGGGGACAAAGGGCTTTCAGAAAGGCGTATCCCACCCGCTGCGGTCCGGGCTGCCTCCCTCCCCGCCACTGGGCGAGCCGACCCTGGGGACCCCTGCGGCGCCAGGTGACAGGCCCCGGAGAATCAGAGGCGCAGGCATCGGCGCGATGGGCCGAGCCACGACGGGGACCTCTGGGCTCAGGGGTTTGGCGTGACGGATACCGGCCGCGATCCCGTCTTAGCGGAGTTCGCTCGACCGTGGCTTTACCTGCGCGTGGTTGACCGCGGGCCAGCTTGCCCCCAGCCCGGTTCCTGCAGCTCCGCGGCTGCCGGCGGCGCTCATGGAAATGCAGCCGGAACCCCTGGCCAGTGCAGCTCCCGCCGCTACCGGCCCCGCCCAAGCAACTGCCGCCACGCCCCTGACGACGGCTTCTGCCACGCCCCCGACACGGAACCCGCCCTCTCATTGGACGGCCCAGCCGCTGCTCTGCCAGCCCCGCGAGTTCATTGCATCTAGCGGGCAGCCCATTGGTCAACGGAGCTGCTCCTCAGAATGGAGGCGGAACCCTCGGGGAAGAAGTCCTCCACAGTTGGTTACCTTTGACGTCTTTAGCCCGTGGACTGACTCGCTATTGGATAAGGCTGGCCCGGAGGGGGCGGGGAAAAGGGAGGAGGACTAAAGGATGGGTCGTGTTTGATGTGGATCCGGGCGGGGTGCGGAGAGGGAGGCAGTTATGACTGCGAGCTTGTTTTGGGGGCTGGGTAAGGTCAGGGGTCTTGTGAAATTGAGAGAGGGGGAGCCCGACTAGGTAGTTCAGCTGTGGAGTCCGCCGGGTCCAGGCCGACCTACTAACTCACCTGTAGCCCAGGATAGAGCGCACAACACCGGCCATGACCGAGACGGAGGAGGGAGGCTCGTGAGCCACCGAGCCGCATGGAGAGGAAAGGATGTGGAGACGGGAGCCTCTGGCTCCTTCCAGCTGGGTTAGGGTGATGGGGACATGCCGGCGCAGTGTGGACCTGTCGCTGTCCCACCGCCCTTTCAGCCCTCAAGATGCCCCTAGCGCAGTGGGAGGCAGCCAGGAGGCAAGTAGCCTTTAGAGTCAGACCTGCTGTTGACTCCTACTGGTTGCGTGGTCGCGAGGAAGTCACTTAACCTTTCCGCATGCACCCTGATTCCTTTGGCTACCGGGAGGAACAATAGTAGTTGACAAGGAGATTAAATAAACCTGATAATCACCACCAGTGCCTGGCACTCAGCAGGCGTTTAATCAAGACTGGTTCCCACCCACTCACCTCCATGGGTCCGTGGAACTCGGCCCAGTTCTAAAATTCTATGAGCCTGAAACTGCTGTTGGCACGTGCTTTGTCAAGAATAGAACAATTGACGGACTTGAAATGCAACCCGCTTTAAAGGTGGACAGGGCCACCCTATCACCGCACCGGAGGGCCGGGGGATAGAGAGCAGATGAGACCCGAGCAACATTTAGCGAGAGAAGGGAAGTGGTATTTGCAGCAATGTTAAATTTTTTCCAGCTCATTTCAGGATTATGACAAGGAAAAATGGAACATTCCCCCTCCTGTTCAGCCTTCCAAGTGTCCATTGGCCCAAGTTTCACGGAGGGTGCCCAAGTAATCCTTTGAAGGCTGATCAGCACTGAGCCAGAAACCACCGCATAAAATCTTTCAGGGACTCCTGAAGCCCATCTCCCTTCTGAAGGTGTGGGAGTCCTAGAGTGTGAACAGAAATAGCCTCTTTGGCCAGAATTTAGCCCCAGACCCTTTGGGTCTGCCTTTGAGAAAACCCATACCCAAGGTGTCCCAGGGAGAAGAAGAAAGAATCCTTTGCCAATGTTGTATTTTTCAGTCACTTACCAAAAAAAAAAAAAAAAAGAAAAAGAAAAAGAAAGAAAAGAAAGAAAGAAAGAAAAGAAAAGAAAAAAAGTTGCACCTCAGTAGGACCCCCAGGGTTCTGACTCTTGCATTAATACAGCTTGGGCTACCAGAAAAAGAACTTTAGATCTGTGGCCAGTTGTGTGTGTACGCACGCGTGTGCGAGCACACACACATGCGCATGAAGGCACATTTGTTTCTGTTCCATTTTCCCAGTTCTGTCTTTAAATAGTACTGCTTGGTGGTCATACCCTGTCTGCACCTGTGCTGGGGAAACTGTCCCAACACAGGTCTGCTCCTACTGGTGTTTGCTAAAGGAGACAGAGACGTCTCCTACGGTCCAGGAAGGCGTTGAAGTGACTCCTGAGATCTGGGAAGATTTTTCCGGCTTGATTCAGAGCCATAGAAAGCAGCTGTTAAGAGTAGAGTGCTCTACCGGATGAATTTTTTTTCCCCATGTCAGGGGCACAGCTTCAGCCAAGAGTTCCAGAAAGGAATTCTAAAACACAATTGCATCACAAAGGCTCAAAAAAGTGCACCGCAGAGTCACCTGGGAGGCTCAATCAGTTAAGCTTCAGATTCCTGATTTCAGCTCAGGTCATGATCTCAGGGTCATGAGGTCCGGCTCTGTGCTGGGCATGGAGCCTGCTTAAAACTGTCTCCCCAGTTCTCCCTATGTACCCCCCCCTTAAAAAAAAAGAGCCCACTTAAGAACGTTTTCCCTAAGGTGATCATTTTAAAGTCCCTCAGAAGTGGGGGATCACTCAAAAGTGGGGATCACAGAATTCAGGGTTTGTTTTCATATACTCTTTCTTCCTCCTCCCGTTCTTTCAAGATTTTATTTATTTGACAGAGACAGCGAGAGAGGGAACATACAGGGGAATGGGAGAAGGAGAAGCAGGCCTCCTGCCAAGCAGGGAGCCCAATGCAGGGCTGAGATCATGTCCTGAGCCGAAGGCAGACGTTTAACAACTGAGCCACCCAGGCGCTCCTACACTTTATTTTTCTTAGTAATTTTAGATTCAAGGTCCTGGCTGGCTCAATTGGAAAAGCATGCAACTCGATCTCAGGGTCATAAGTCAAGCCCTACATTGGGTGTAGAGATTACTTAAGTAGCTTAAAGAAAATAGATAAAAAGTTTTAGATTCACAGCAAAATTGGGTAGAAAGTTTAGAAAGTTCCCATTTATCCATCCCCCCCAACACAGGCAGGATTTTTTTTTTTTTTTTTTTAAGATTTTATTTATTTTACAGAGAGAGAGAGCCCATGAGTTGGAAGGACAGACGGAAAACAAGAGAATCCCAAGCAGACTCCAAGGTGAGCACAGAGCCCGAAGTGGGGCTTCATCTCACAACCCTGAGATCATGACCTGAACAGAAATCAAGAGTCAGAAGCCCAACCAACCGAACCATCCAGGTGCCCAGGATTATTATTATTTTTTTAAATGTTATTTATTTATCTGAGAAAGAGTGCGTGTGAACGTGCATGTGTCAGTATGGGGAGAAGGAGAGAGAGACTCTCAAGCAGACTCCCCACTGAGCGTGGAGCAGAGGAGCGGCTCCATCCCACGACCCCGAGATCATGACCTGAGCCAAAACCAAAAGTCAGACACTCAACCGACTGACCCACTGGTGTCTGACGGGCAGGATTATTTTTTACTAGCAGTATCTACCAGCAGGTGAAACTTCTCCTTTAGAATATCCTTTCCAAAAGAGGGTTCCCAGGACTGAATTAAGGTTTCTGAGACTAGATCTCATCACTATAATCAGTGAGAGGAAAGTGGGGAAGGATGTGGCTGACAAAACAGTGCTAAAAACCACAGCCTAGAAACTCATGAAATTTCTCAGAGGGCCTGAGAGCACCGGGAGTCAAAGATTGTTACTTTCTTTTTCCACCCAGTGCTGCCTGTGTAAAGTCTAGGAAGGGAGGTCAGAGTTGTCCATGGCCAGACTTCCTGGCTAGCTTCTCATTGATAATGGAGATGAAATTTGTTTAGAAGTTCTAAGTCCCAGTATGTAATAGTTGCGTGAGGGCAAACCATGATGAAATTCCAGGGTTTGGCTTGGTTTGTTATCAGAAAAAGCTTCCCACTGGCTGTTTAAAACAGTGATGAATAGCTAGTTTATGTTTTAGGCTGCTTCCTTAAACCTACATGGGAAGCTCTCTGTTAAAAAAAAAAAAAAAAAAATGCATAGGGCTCTTTTTCGCCAGGGAGAGTCTTGGTTTATGCCAACTGCCCTGGAAAATTTTTAATAGTGCCTCCCTTTCGTGTCAAATGTTCTTAGTTTAGATGATAAATGATATGGCAGTACTTACATACACAGGGCCCAGCACTAAAAATGCTCATAAAATGCACTCACACACACACAGGTGAAAAGCTGTTCCAGCCTTATAATCAGATACAGGGTATCAGACAGGTGTTTGGCTCAAGATGACTTCTTAATCACCATGCATTCCTCTTCTTGACGTCATCCTTAATTACAGTCATAAAAATTGAGTTCCTCATGCTATCAACTCAAAAGGAGTCAGTAAAACTTGTGCATTAAATAAGTATATCACACAGCCTTTCCTGCCTCGTTCATGTTATTGAGCTATTTTAAAGCTGTTTACATCCTACCAGAGATCCCTATTTTGTTTCTCCGTACCCAGAATTAACAAGAGAGCAAATATTTTTATTGCACAGAACCCACAGTACAAATAAGATAGACAGAACAATAAACCAAAGTCCCATCTCAATATAGGACAAATACATAGTGAAGAGATACCAAAAAGACTAAGCAGTAAGCAACAGAGCCTAATCAACACTGTGAACCATTAAGCAGAGGAGGGAACAATTTCTCCTGATTCAGATTCTTGGAGATTTGAACTGGGCCTTGGAGTTGGGGTGGGGAGAGGTGAGGACAACAGGAACAGAAGCCTCTAAGTGGAAAAATACAAGATGTTTTGTCTGGAGCAGAGTCCAAGTGGGGAATCAGCAGGAGAGAAGATGAAAAGGTGAATAGGGCTTGTGGTGGATGGCAGTCAATGCCTTCATCTGAGTTCATGGCTTCATCTCAGCTGCCTGAGTAGTTAGGACATCCTAGCACAGTGTATGGCCTGCTTCGGGTATCTGTATGTATTCTTCCTAATTTTGAACCTCTCTCTTTATTATCTGGTTGTTATTAATAGTTTCATTAAACTCACCCACTTTTTATTTTTTTTTTTTAAGATTTTATTTATTTATTTGACAGAGAGAGAGAGAGAGCATATGCAGGAAGAGTGGCAGGCAGAGAGAGAGGGAGAAGCAGGCTCCCTGCCGAGCAAGGAGCCCCATGCAGGACTCAATCCCAGGACCCTGAGATCATGACCTGAGCCAAAGGCAGATGCTTAACTACTGAGCCAACCAGGTGTCCCTTGCCCACTTTTTAAATGCCTTCTTGTGCCTCATACTAAATCAGTGGTTCTCAACTGGGGGCAAGTTCATCCACAACCCCAGGACATATCTGGAGATGCTTTTTGGTTGTCACAACTGAAGATAGTGACACTAACATTTAGTAGGTTAGAGGCCAAGGGTGTTGCTGAACAGGACAGCCCCACAACAAAGAATTATCTGGTCCCAAATGTCAGTCATGCTGAGCTTGAGAAACCCTGCACACCTAACCAATGATGTCTGTGATATCACAGGCTTGATGTGCTGGTTAGATTTTATTCTACTTTACATGAAAATAATTTCACAATTATTAAATTTTAAGAATGTTCTTCCCCGTGCTACTTGATTCCAACAGATATTTGGATACCCACACTAAGGGCAGCATTATCCACAATAGCCAAAAGGAGGAAGCAACCCAACTGTCCATTGATGGATGAATGGATAAACCAAGCGTAGCACAGGCATACAATGGGGAATTGTCCAGCCATAAAAAGGAAGAAAATTCTGACCCATGCTCCACCAGGAGTGAACCTTGAAGACATTATGCTAAGTGAAATAAGCCAGTTACAGAAGGACAAATGTTGCATGATTCCACTTACAGGAGGAACCTAGAGAGTCACATTCATGGGGACAGAAAATAGAATAGTGGCTACCAGGGATGGGGACAGGGAGTAATGGGTTGTTATTTAAAGGGTACAGAGCTTCTGTTTTGCAGGATGAAGTAGTTCTGGCATTGGAGGTGTTGATGCTTGTACAGCAACATGAATGTGCTTAATATCACTGGTTGTATATTTAAAAGTGGGTGAGAGGGTAAACTTTATATAAGGTATATTCCACCACAGTAAGAAACGTTAAGCTTTTTCTTGGGATCACCCGTGATACATCTCAACCTGCTTTCAAAAACATGAGTCCCAGCTCATAGTAGATGAGTAACATTTGTTGAATGAAATGGAAGGGAGTTAGATTTATCTTCTTCTAAACCATAAGAAGCAATTGAAGAGGGGTTCCTGGGTGGCTCAGTTGGTTAAGCAACTGCCTTAAGCTCAGGTCATGATCCTGGAGTCCTGGGATAGAGTCCCACATCAGGATCCCTGCTCAGCAGAGAGTCTGCTGCTCCTGCTGACCTCTCTCTTCTCATGTGCTCTCTCCCTCATTCTCTCTCTCTCTCTCAAATAAATAAATAAATAAAATATTTTTTGAAAAAGAAGCAATTGAAGGACATGTGCTTTAGAAGCAGAAAGATCTGAATTTCAATCCAGCCTGTGGTATTCATTGGCTGTGTTCTCTCGGGGGAAGTGAACTGAGACTTTATGAGTCTCAGTTTCTACCTTTATACTGTAAATAAAATAATGCCCATCTCATAATGTTAGAAAATGACATAATGTGTATGAAATGCTTAATTACATTACATAGTATATTGTTTGTGCTCTATGAGCGATCACTATTGATATTGTCATTATTATTTTTTAACAGATTTACTGGGATATAATTCACATGTAATACAATTTTCCTATTTGATGTGTGCAATTCAATGGGTTTTCATGTATTTAGAATGTGCAACTATACCACAATCAATTTTAGAACATTTTTATCCCCCCAAAAGGAATCCCCTTGTCCACTAGAAATCACTCCCCATTTCCCCCAAAAGCAACCTCCACCAGCTCGAGACAATCCACTATCTACTTTCTGTCTTGATAGGCTGGCCTATTCTGGATGTGTCATGTAGATGGCCTCATACACGATGTGGTCTTTTATGACTGGCTTCTTTCCCTTAAAATGTTTTCAAGGTTCATTCACATTGTAGCATGTGTTCATCTCTTGTTCCTTTTCTTTTTAATTGAGCTGTAAGTGTTCTTTATATATTATAGATACAAGTCCTTTATCAGATATATGATCAGATACTTGCTCCCATTCTGTGAAGTGCCTTTTCATATTAATGGTATCCCTGGAAACACAGAAGTTTTTCATTTTGACGAAGTCCAGCTTACCTATTTCTGTTTGTGCTTCTGTTATCAAATTGAAGAAAGCTTTTCCTAATCCAAGATCAACGGGGATTTACTCCTGTATTTTCTTCTAAGAGTTTTCTAGTGTTAGCTTTTACGTTTAGGTCTATGCCTATTTTGAGTTAATTTTTGTGTCCTGTAAGCAAGATGGCCAGATTCATTCTTGTGCATGTGATGTCCAATTGCCCAGCACCATTTACTGAAAAATACTTTTTTTTCCCGGGTGCCTGGGTGGCTCAGTGGGTTAAGCTGCTGCCTTTGGCTCAGGTCATGATCTCAGGGTCCTGGGATCGAGGCCCGCATCGGGCTCTCTGCTCAGCAGGGAGCCTGCTTCCCTCTCTCTCTCTCTGCCTGCTTCTCTGTCTACTTGTGATCTCTCTCTGTCAAATAAATAAATAAAATCTTTAAAAAAAAAACAAAACACTTTTTTTCCCCCATTGAATGTCACACTTGTCAAAAATCAGTTGGCCAGAGATGTACAGGTTCCCTTCTGGGCTCTTAGTTCTAGTTCTCTGATCTATATGTCTCTCATTATACTGTCATAATTACTGTAGTCTTTATGGTAAGTTTTTAAAAATTGATAATTGTGAGTCCTCCAACTTTGTTCTCCTTTTTTGAGGTTGTGTTGCCTCTTCTGGCTCTTCTAATGAATTTTTCATTTCAGTTCTTGAAATTTCTGACTCCAGAATTTCCATTGGTTCTTTTATAATTTCGCTTTACTGAGATTCTCCCTTTAAAAAAAAAAATTATTTATTTATTTGACAGACAGAGATGATCACAAGTAGGCAGAGAGGCAGGCAGAGAGAGAAGGGGAAGCAGGCTCCCCGCTGAGCAGAGAGCCCGGTGTGGGGCTGGATCCCAGGACCCCAAGATCTTGACCTGAGCCAAAGGCAGAGGCTTTAGCCCACTGAGCCACCGAGGTGCCCCCACATTTTTTTTTTTTAACATATAATGCATTATTTGCTTCGGAGTACACGTCTGTGATTCATCAGTCTTACACAGCTCACAGCACTCACCATAGCACACACCCTCCCCAATGAGATTCTCTCCTTAATCAGACACTGTCATCAGATCATCCTTTACTTCTTTAAACATGGTTTCCTCTTTCTTTGACCATATTTATGACAATTGCTTTGAAGTCTTTGTCTGCTACGTCTGACATGTGAACCCTCTTGAAGGCAGTTTCTGATACCTGATGTTTTTCTTGTATATAGGTCATACATTCCTGTGTCTTCACATGTATCACAGTTTTCTTTGAAAACTGGATATTTTAGGTAACTTTGGATATAGACTCCTCCCTACTCTGGGGATTATTGTTGTTTGCTTGTTTACTTGTTCAGTGACTTGGCTGGACTATTCTAGTGAAATCAACTCCCTCATAATGCACATTCTGACATCACTCTTCACGGCATACAGCCTTGGATATGTACCCCCTGGATATGGTCAGTCTCTCTGGGGTGACAGTGGTCTTAACACGACTTTGTCTATTGGGGTACCTGGATGGCTCTGTTGCTTAAGTGTCCGACTTTGGCTCAGGTCAAGATTTCAGGGTCCTGGGATTCAGAGCCCCATGTCAGGTTCCCAGCTCAGTGGGGAGCCTTCTCCCTCTCTTCCCCTCCCCCTTTCCCCCTACTTGTCCTCTCTCTCTCAAATAAATAAAAAAATAAAATCTAAAAAAAAAAAAAAAATCCCAACAAAACTTTGTCTCTTTACCGATTTCTTTTTTTTTTTTTTTTAAGATTTTATTTATTTATAAGACAGACAGAATCACAAGTAGAGAGGCAGGCAGAGAGAGAGGAGGAAGCAGGCTTCCCGAGGAGCAGGGAGCCCGATGCGGGGCTCAATCCCAGGACCCTGGGATCATGACCTGAGCCGAAGGCAGCGGCTTAACCCACTGAGCCACCCCGGCGCCCCAGCCCGTTTACAGGATTTCTGTGTTCAGCCTTCTGCCTCTTGCGGTATCCGACTGTCAGCCTCCACCAGCGGCTGGCTGGTCACTCTACTGGGTTTAACATTGTCCTGGGGCATAAACCGCTCTACAATTTTGTCCAGCTAAATCTGGGCCCCATTCCAGGGGTAGTCTTCAAGGCTTATTCCAATCAAGAGGGTTCTCCATAGCTGTCTCTTTTCCTGGTTCTTTCTGTGTACATCTCGCTAGTCGACAGTTGAACTGCTTGCCCAGGAAGAGCCCCCAGACTCTTCTTGGCTCCTTACCAACAACGTTTCCATTGTTTTTTGAAAGTACCCTATGCTTGAAGTTCCCTACACTGTATTCCAAATAAAGTCAGTTTCTTTGGGGAGAGCTTTGGAGCTCTCTGTTCCTATGGCCTGCTTCTCCTCCTAGGCAAAACCACTGCTCCATGGGGAGCGTGGGCAGGGACAATGGCCTTCTTCTCTCAAGAGTGACAACTTTGCTTTATGAACAGATTGCTGGACGAGGGTAGTAGACTCTACTCTTGTCTCCTTGCTTCCCCTCCCCACTAGAATCTCTAGCCTGTGAGCCAGCTGGGGCAAAGGGGATGGAGGCCCCAGTATTTTTAGCCTGTGCTGCCCAAGATAGAGCTTGTGCCCTAGGAGTGGGAGCTAGGTAGAGGCAATGAGCTCCAGTCCTCTTGGCCAATCTTGCTTGGAATAGAGCTCTGAGAAATGCTGGCAGCCTGTCCCTCTGGGAGACATGCTTGCGCGCCAAGGGAGGAGGGAGCTCTGTGCTCTTGGCTTCACCTGCCCAGAGTGGAGCTCCCATCAGGCAGAGCTGGGACTGGGCAGGAGAGAAGGAAGGAGAGAGGTTTGAGGCTCAGATGTCACTCACACTGTTCTCACCAAGATTTAGTGAATTTTCCTGACTAAAAGTTCTTAATTTGCTGTGTGCTCTTTAAACACTTTTCA
The DNA here is from genome assembly GCF_022355385.1 of Mustela nigripes. Classification (NCBI taxonomy): domain Eukaryota; kingdom Metazoa; phylum Chordata; class Mammalia; order Carnivora; family Mustelidae; genus Mustela; species Mustela nigripes. The sequence goes on from NC_081569.1 coordinate 6,366,814, forward strand.
GAGACTGTGAATTGTTATGGTTTTATTTTGTTTTCTTAAATTTTCCCCAGTTACAGGGCACCTGGGGGGCTCAGTGGGTTAAAGCCTCTGCCTTCGGCTCAGGGCATGATCTCAGGGTCCTGGGATCGAGCCCCGCATCGGGCTCTCTGCTCAGCGGGGAGCCTGCTTCCACCCCCACCCGCCTCTCTGCCTACTTGTGCTCTCTGTCAAATAAATAAATAAAATCTTAAAAAAATTTTTTTTCCCCTGTTACCATTGTTTCTCCATGGAGAGAGTTCACGGAGCAACTCACGTCACCATTCCAGAAGTCAGGCGTTCTGTTTTGCTTATTTATCATGAGGCGGTACCTCAGTCAGGCTGGAGGCAGGGTGCAGGGGAATGTGGAAGGTGGGGAGACTGATGCCAGGTGGAAGAGGTGGGGGCTGCTGCACTGGCTCAGGTGTAAAGTGACAGAGGTCTGAACGTGACGGAGGGAGTACAGAAGTGCAGAAGTGCTGGGGGTACAGCCAGACTCGTCAAAAGCTCCCCGCAGATTAAATCTGGGGTGCCTGGGTGGGGGCGGGAAGGGTCAGAGAGAACACCAAGATTATTCTGGTATGGGAGAGGCTGGCCTGGTCTGAGGTAGAGCCCTGGAGACCCCGGTAGCAGATCTATCGGAGGGAAAGGACAAATAGTGCATTGCGCTCAGGAAGGTGGGACTCAAGAGCAGGCAGAAAGTCAAGCTTGGAGACAAAGAATTTTGCTGTCACACGTTTTGTGTAACGCTTTGCAACAGTGCCCACACACAAGATAGCAGGAGTCATGAGAGTAGATAAGTGCCAGAGAGAGCGAGAAAAGCAGACCAGGTCACCTTCCATGTGGGAGAACAGAACTCGTGGTAGGCAGGAATGAGGGAGATTGAGCAGTTATCTCCAGAAAGGTAGAAATCATGAGAGCTAACACTTATTATAACCCTTACTAAGAGCCAAGCACTGTTTTAAAAACTTTCTGTGTTTTCTTCTATTTAATCTCACAGTTAACGTCACAGCGTTGGTATTGCCCCCATCTTATAGCTCAGAACACTGAGACCAGAGAGATGAACTAATGGGCTCTTGCAGGTGGTATGCGATGGGGCCTGAGTTAAAAACCAAAGCCATCATGGACGTACGTAACGTTCATTCCCAAGTGTGTACCCAAAGAAACGTGCATATGCCAGGGTTCGTGGCGGCACCATTTGCGACAGTTTAGGCTGTAAATAGCCCTAATGTCCATCAACACTAGAATGGATACACAAATTATGGCATCTTCATATCCAGTGGAATATTATACAGCAGTGAAAATGGAAAACCCCATTGTTAGAAGCAACAGCACAGACATAATGTTGGGCAAAAGAAGCCACTCATAACAGAGACCGTGTTGTTTGATGCTACTTACATTGAGGCAAAATGAATCTACAGTGTAAGTAAGTCAGGTCACCTCTGTGTGGTCGCAGAGACCAGGAGAGGGCATGAGGAGGGGGTCCAGTAACGCTCTGTTTCCTGATCCAGGTGGTGGTTACACAGGTGTGTTCATTTATGAAATGTCACCAAGCCGCACACTTCTAGTTCCTGTACTTTTTTGTGGACAGGTAACACTTCACTACAAAGTCGACTAAGACAGAAGAAAGCAAAAGGGGAAAAGGCCATATGATTTGAGGGCACACCCTGTGAACCAGGGAGCTGTCAAGACAGCAGCTGTCGTGTTTCCTCTTCAGTGAGTAAAATGTAAAGAAAAATACAGAGGGGAGTGCCTAAAATTATACACTTAAAAGAAATTTAAGCGGCAGATGGATCAAATGCAACATATGGGCCTTGTTAGCATCCTTATTAAGACAGCCTGGGAAAAATAAAAATAATGAAACAATCAGAGACTTTGAACACATTGCATCTCGGATGACGTTAAGGTATTATTGATTTTAGGTTTATTAATTGTACCATGATGATTTTTAAAAGGCTCTATATTTTCAGAGGTACATATTGACGTGTTTATGAGTGAAATGATGTGACATTTGGGAATTGCTTCAAAATAATGTGTGTGTGAGTGGAGAGATGAAACCAGATTGACCAGGAGTTAGTTGATCACTGTTGAGGGTGGGAAGTGGTTACCTGGGTGTCACTGTACTATTCTCTCTACTTGGTATAATTTTGAACATATTTGTAAATAAGAGTTGTTTTTTTTTTTAAATAAAAATTTTATTCATCTATTTGACAGAGAGCGCAGCAGGCAGAGGGTGAGAGATAAGCAGGCTCCCCGCTGAGCAGAGAGCCCGATGGGGGACTCAATCCCAGGACCCCGAGATCATGACCTGAGCTGAAGGCAAATGCTTAACCGACTGAGCCACCCAGGCGCCCTATAAAAAGAAGTTTTTTTTTTTTTTTTTTTAAAGGAAACTTACATTTAGTGTGCCTGCAATGTAATTGATGTCCATGGCTGCATATTTTTAAGTTTGCATCTCCACTGAGATGGACGGAGGTGAGCGCAAGTGCATGGCCACGGATACCAAGGGAGGAGGGAAGGTTTCTGCGGTACCTGTGGCTGTGGTTCTGCTTCTACCCACCCAGTGCTCCACTGAAATGGTTCTGGCACAGGTCACCATGACCTCCACTCACTGCCACACCTACAGTTGGTTTCCAGCCCCCCTACTTGACTTCTGGGTAGCCTGGCACTAGTGGCAGGCACCCCTGCTTTCCCCAGCCTCCCTGTCAGTCTGCACTACAGACCCTTCTTCCCGAGGCTGATTCACCCATGTAGTCTGGCCTCTAGCCTCTACCCTTCTCCTCCATACACTCCTCCCAAGCAGTTTTATCCCCTTCTAGTAGCTCCAGGTGCTGCCAGACTGTCTTTCTGAAATGCAACTTTGATCGGCCAGTTCCTTCACTAAAACCCAGGAGCAGCTTCCCATTCCCCAGGGACCATGTTCTAACTCTTCGTAGAGGCCCAGGAGGGCTTTCAACATCTCTTCACACGCCCACCTCCTTTCTAACTACCTCCCAGCCCTCTTCGTCTTTACACCTTGCATGTCCACTGGTTACATCATCGACACTTCTGGAATGTGCCATGCTATTTCTTGCTCCCATATCTTTGATTCCATCTGGAATACTTACCTATAGACTGCCTCACTTGGAAAACTCTACTCATCGTTTGGGACTCTGCTACAGGGTCATCGCATGGGTAAAGCCTTTCCTCATCTTCCTGTGGAGTTCCCCCATTCAGTCAATTATTCATTCATTCATTCAAAAAATATTTATACTCAGGGCCCTGTGCTACGGTTGGGTGCTGAGGTCAAGAACCCACCTAGTTCACACTTACATCATGGCTTTTATCTCACCAATAGTATGAACTTACTTATATTATATAATAGCTACTAGCCACGCCTACCCCTACACCCCACCTCTTGAGGTCAAAGATAGTGACTTCTCATCTTTATACCCCAGTGATAATGGGCATTAAAGATGGTTGTTCAGTGGGCGCCTGGGTGGCTCAGTGGGTTAAGCCACTGCCTTCGGCTCAGGTCATGATCTCAGGGTCCTGGGATCGAGTCCCGCATCGGGCTCTCTGCTCAGCGGGGAGCCTGCTTCCTCCTCTCTCTCTCTGCCTGCCTCTCTGCCTGCTTGTGATCTCTCTCTGTCAAATAAATAAATAAAATCTTAAAAAAAAAAAAAAAAAGATGGTTGCTCAGTGGAAATAAAGAACAGTCACTGAGAAAAGGCCTTTGGGTCTGACTTTCCACTCTTGATAATCTTTGGGTGTCTGCGAGGTGAAGTTCCAGATCAAGGTAGACAGAATGAGCCTTTTCCCCCACGGAAACAAGATGGCAGCAAGACTGAGTGACAGGGGTGTTCAGAGTATTTTAAAAGACACTGGGAAGAGACAGTAAGAAACAGGCTTCAGATGCTAGTGAGGGGCACCTGGCTGGCTCAGTGGCTAGAGCCTCTTGACCTCGGGGTCATGAGTTTGAATCTCACATTGGGTATAGAGATGACTTAAAAAAGAAAATCTTATTTAAAAAGAAAAAAAAAAAGATGCTAGTGAGAGGAGGCAACCATCCAGGAGCAAAATGACAAAGGAGATGAGGTTTGCCGTTTTTGGTGGTGGTGGATAGGATGGTAGGGCAGGCCTTGGACAGACCCACAGACAGCCGTGGTAAAACTGGGAGGAGTCATCGCAGCCCCCCTGGAGGGCCTGTGCCAGGCCCAATCCTTTGCATTTTTTTTAGTTTATTTTTATTTATTTATTTATTTATTTATTTATTTATTATTTTTTTAAGATTTTATTTATTTATTTGACAAACAGAGATCACAAGTAGGCAGAGCAGCAGGCACAGAGAAGGGCAGGAAGCAGGCTCCCCGCTAAGCGGAGAGCCCGATGCGGGGCTCGATCCCAGGACCCTGAGATCATGACCTGAGCCGAAGGCAGAGGCTTAACCCACTGAACCGCCCACGTGTCCCTATTTTTATTTATTTTTAAGTAATCTCCACACCCCAACGAGGGACTCAAACTCATAACCCTGAGATCAAGAGTCACGTGCCTCTCCTCCTGACCAGCCGGGGGCCCCTAACCTCTTTATCTTACTGAATCGTCACAGTGTTCGTGTTGGGATGAGGAGATGGGTTCAAAGTGTGTCAGTGACTGTCCACCAGGTTCCACATCGGAATCACCTGAGGAGTTTGTGAAGACGTGGTTCTGGGTCCCCTAGCTTTTCTGGTCTAATCTGATCAGGACAGAATGCTGACCTCTGAATTGATCAAGTCCTTCAGAGGGAGGACTAGATCCTCCCTCTGACTGAATTGACTGAATTGATCAGTCCTACGGTCAGAGGGAGAGCAAACAGAAGGAATCTGGTGTGGCAAGCGGACACCCACCTACCTGGGGACCTACTACATCAGCAGCTCTGGGCGGAGCCCAGCAATCTGGTGTGACAAGCGCCACACAGAGCTCTGATGTTCACTCAGGTTTGAGAGCCCCTGCCCGGTAGCCTCGCTCTGCCAACGTGCAGCGTCAGCGCCAGCCGGGAGCCTGTGTGGAATGCAGAGCTCAGGCCTCACCCCACACCTCCTGATTTAGAATCTGTGTTTGGCCAGACCCCTGGGCTCTTCATTCACGCAGGAGAGTTCGCGAAGCCCTGCCTTAGACCCGTAGTTCTCAAATGTGCCAGAAAAACAGCATTAACTTGGGAGCTTTGGGTTTTGAAGTACAAATGCCCAGGGTACCTGGCTGGCTCAGTGGGAAGAGCGTGCGACTCTTGGTCTTGGGGTCATGAGTTCAAGCCCCACATTGGGTGTAGAACTCACTTAAAAAAAAAAAAAAAAAAAAAAAGCCAAATTCTGGCTTTGCCTCCGAGGAAACACCAAACGGCCAATGGTGCTGGTGCTGTGGTTGGGCCCTAGTGGGGGGCCCTGGCAGGAGGTGGGGGCCCTGGTGGCTCCCACAGAAGCTTTGGCAGCAGCATCCAGGGCAGGGTCTCGGCCCAGATCTGGGAGGGGCAAGGCTGAGGACCAGGAGAGGATCCCCATCCCCAAGCTGGGTCAACAACAAGAAGGACAAGAAGATCTGGTCCCCAGAGATGGAGATCTCGGCTCTTCCTCCCCATCAAGGAATCTGAGATCACTGACTTTCCTGGGAGCATCCCTCAAGGATGAGGTCTCGAAGACTCTTCCTGTGCAGAAGCAGACCCGTACGGACCAGGTTCAGGTGTTGGTTGCCATCAGAGATTATGTTGGCCTGGGTGTTCAGTGCTCCAAGGAGGTAGCCGCTGCCATCTGTGGGACCATCATCGTGGCCAAGCTTTCCATCATGTGTGGCAAGGCTCCTAGGAGAACAAGACAGGCCAGCCCCACAGTGTCTCATGCGAGGTGACTGGCTGCTGTGACTCTGGGCTGGTGCGCCTTATCCCCAACACCAGGGGCACTGGCATTGTCTCAACCCCTGTGCCCAAGAAGCTACTACTGATGATGGCCCACATTGACAATGGCTAACCCTCAGCCGGGGGGCTGCACCTACCCTGGGCAACTTCACCAAAACCCCTTCTGATGCCATTCCTAAGACCTACAGCGCTCTCACCCCTGACCTCTGGAAGGAGACTATGTTCACCAAGTCTCCCTATCAGGAATTCACCGACATCTGTAAAAATCCACACTGGAGTCTCTGTGCAGAGGACCCAGGATCCAGCTGTGGCCACTGCATAGTTTTATCCAAGAAAATTTCAAGCGAATTAAAGCCTCTTAAGAAAAGGGGGGGCAGGCACCTGGTTGGCTCAGTAGGTAGACCAGGCAACACTTGATCTCAGGGTCATGAGTTCAAGCCCTGCCTTGGGTGTAGAAAGTACTTTTAAAAAAATCTTTAAAAATAAATTTTTAAAAACCACGCACACGGGGCGCCTGGGTGGCTCAGTGGGTTAAACCTCTGCTTTCGGCTCAGGTCATGATCCCAGGGTCCTGGGATAGAGCCCCGCATCGGGCTCTCTGCTCAGCGGGGAGCCTGCTTCCTCCTCTCTCTCTGCCTGCCTCTCTGCCTACTTGTGATCTCTGCCTGTCAAATAAATAAATAAAATCTAAAAAATAAAAAAAATAAAAACCACACACACAAAGTACAAATTCTCTAGGTATCCCATCCAGGTTTCAAATTCACTAGGTTTGAGGTCACATGTAGGTCCCTTCTTTAAAAACCTGCCAGTAAGGGTGCCTGGGCAGCTCAGTCGGTTGGGCATCTGCCTTCAGCTCCTGTCATGGTCTTAGGGTCCTGGGATTTAGGCCCGTGTTGGGCTCCCTGCTCATTGGGGACCCTACCTCTCCCTCTTGCCCTGCTTGTGCGCTCTGTCACTATCTCTTTCTCTTTCTCAAATGGAGAAATAAGATCTTTCAAAATCTTTTCTTAAAATTAAAAAAAAAATAAAGTGAAACCCCCTGGTAAATCCGATGATCATTTAATTTTAGGGACAATTCCATTCCATGTTGCTGTCTCTCTGTAGAAGGAATTTTCTGAGTATTCTTTTCCAAGGCATCTCAGAAGGTTGCCTAAGGTTGCCAGATTGAACAAGTAAAATACGGAACATGCAGTACAATTTGGATCTCAGATAAACAGGAAATAAATTTTTGTGTAAGAATGTCCCAAATATTGCCTGGAACATACTAGTTATAATTATTTTAAACAGTAAAAATTTTAAAATTTAGTGTATTTACTAGTAAAAAAGATTTAAATTCAGTCAATTTGGTCAATTTAAATTGGGTGAAAATTGCTAAAAAAAATTATTGTTTAATATCTAAATTCAATTTAAGTTCAGATTGGACTGTGTGTTCTGAATTTTTTCTGGCAACCCTACTCACAACGGTCCCGGAATTTCAAGGAGAAATTTGGCATAACCTTAGGGAGAAGAGGAGGAGGAAGAGCTTGCCAGGACAACAAGAAATGGATGAATGAAAGGCGGAATGTAAAAAATACTGTTACACTATCTCAATCAGCTCAAGCTAAGTTACACCTAAGGCTGCAGAAAAGTGACACTTCCATCTCAGTAACTCACAGCCCCGAAGGTTTATTGCTTGTTCATGTTACATGTCCATAACGATCAGCTGCCTCTCCTCTTCATTCTGTGACTACGGCTCATGAGAGGCTTCTAAGCTAGAACACTCCTGGCCTCAGGGAAAAGGGATGAAAGAGAATGGCTGGCCACAGAATGATTCTTAAAGCTAGGGGGACCAAATGTCCCATTTTGTCCAGGACTAAGTGGTTCCTGGGACCTAAGACATCAGCGCTAAAAGTAGAGTAGCCCTGGGCAAATCGAGATGGTTAGCCACCCTAATTAATAAAGCTTTTACGTGGAAATGACACTGGTTACTTGTGTTCATGTTCCATTGGTCAAGAGAGTCACGTTACCATGTTTGTCATCAATGGGTCGAGCACTTACAAGCCTCCAGTAGTGAGGGACCCACAGAGATATTATGGATATTTTAATATCCATAATGGATAATGGGGCAATGGATATTTTTAATACTAATACAATCTTCCACAAAGAAGCAGGTGGGAAAATCTCATAGTCTTCTCTTTAGAATATAGAATAGGAAGGACCTCCAAGATGGCAGAGCCAAGGGCCAGAAGGACAGCAGCCTAAGGACCTCCCTTCTTCCCGGGAGCAGGACTAGGACCTAATCAAGAGACACACTCCACACCCAGGATCAGTGACAGCCCAGGCAAACTTCAAGATTTCCACAGACCAGGGACTACTATGTTCCCCATTCTTTCCTTTCTAAATGGATTGAGATCACTCCATCCCTGTGGTTCCATCATCCATCGAAAGGAATGGATAATGTCTTTTTAATTCTAGATCTCCAGATCTAGAGGAACCACATCCAGACCTGATGTATCATGAAATGCTGGGCTTAAAGTCTGGTGCCATGGTTAGATGAGAATTTAAGTTGTCTCCTGAGAGGAGTGATTTATTTTGCAGAAAAGAGGGAAAAAATATTTGCAACCAATGGGGTCTATTGAGGTAGCTTGTGTTATGATCCAAAATACATGTTTCTTCTCTGGGACTACGTCTTTTGGGACCCTTACCTATATGAGGATTATATTTGTAACCCCACTGACCTTGGGCTCAGCCATGTGACTTGCTTTGGCCAACAGAATGTAAGGAGAATGGACACAGGTCACTTCTGAGTCAAAGACTGAAAAGCCAGCCCCTGGCCCACCCCCTTCTCTTTTCCTTCTCCCTGAGATTGGCATGTTCCAGACAAAGGCTACAGGATCCCAGAGCAGAACTGCAGCCACTCCACCACAAACATGTAACATGAGTAAGAAGTAAGTGCCGATATTGGCACTGAGATGTTGATGATATTTGTAACCAAGCATAACTAAGCCAATCCTGCCAGGTACAAAAGTGAACGAGCAAAATCACATGAGAATACCTCTATGATTCTGTGTTTGCAAAGTCTGTGAACAGGCAAAGCTAAATAGTATACCATTTAGGAAGAAAGCTAGAGTGGGGCGCCTGGGTGGCTCAGTGGGTTAAGCCCCTGCCTTCAGCTCAGGTCCTGAGATCAAGCCCCACATCAGGCTCTCTGCTCAGCAAGGGGCCTTCTCCCCATCCCACCCCCCGCCTGCCCCTCTGCCTGCTTGTGATCTCTCTCTCTCTCTGTCCAATAAATAAATAAAATTGTTTTTTAAAAAAGAATAAAGCTGGGGTGGCAAAACTATAAAGAAAACAAGAACATGATTAGCGCAAAATTCAGAGGAGGGCTTGCCTTGGGCTGGAGGTCAGAGAGACATTAAAGAGTTCTAAACTGTTCACGTTATATTTTCTCTGTTGTGTGTTAATTATACAACTTAAAGATCATGAAAATGACATGTACTTGTCCTTTGCTTTCCTGGACACCTTCTCTTGGATCCCAATGACCAGCTAGTTCCAGGAAGCCGGAACTAGCCCATATGGAGAGACCACACCTTGGGTGTTCTCTGGCTGATGGCCCAGCTGGGGTTCCCGCCAACAGCCAGCCTCAAATGCCCACAATGAAGGTGACTCCAGACCCCACCACTGAGATACCCTCCAGGCCTCCATTCTTGCCAGCAGAATCCCCAGACATCAGGGAGCCAAGTCACCCCAGCTAGACCCCATCTTCACTGCTGACATGTGGAAGCCACAAGCACAATAAAATTGTGTAAAATGTAAAATGAGACAGTTTGCCAAGGAGCCGTTGGTAAGTGACACAGTTAAAACACTCGCACACTTTTTTGAAAACCGGTTCAGTTCCATACTATAAATATCTCTCCCTGGGCCCTCCTTAAGCGAGTTTGTGCATGCAAGAGGCTGGGCTGCCCACCGAATGCCCCGCAGTGGGGAGAAGACAGGACAGACCGTGAGGTCTAGGGCCAGGGTCTTGGGGAAGGAAATCCTCCCTTATTCCAGGGTGAAGGAAGCGGAAGGTTACTTAGTGGGTGTGACCGGAGACTTGCCCTGAACTGGGATTCTTGCATTCTCTCGCTTACTCAATCCCAAATTAATTCACTCACCAAACAGGTCACCTAGGGGGCAGAGCCCAGGGAATCGGGGTGGTGTGACCTACCTTGGTGGTCTGGACCCTCGGAGCCAAGGGGGGGTGGGGGGTGGGGGGTGGCCCAGCGGGGAATTCCCTGCAGAGGAGTTAGGTGTCCAGGGTGCTGTGGGATTCCAGTCGGGTTTTGGGGAAAGAGCCGAGGCCCCTCAGTCCCTTCAAACCTCCCTTCTTTGCCAAGAACCGACGAGACCGCGGGGTTGGAGCAGAAGCCGCAGCGGACCTTCCGCGAGTTCACCCCCTGGACGCGTCCCACCGGCGGCTGCCGCTCACAGCGCCTCCCGGCGGCGGCGGGGCCGCACTGCCGAGGCCCCCCACGCCCACCCCCACGAGCCCCGGGTGGTGGAGGCGCACCTGCAGACGCCCCTGTGAGCGGCTGGGCCGCCTAGTAGGTGTCTATGCCCTCGAGACCCTCAGCCACGTGGAAATCCAGCCTGGGATGATTAGCCTCTACCTGGGTGAGCTTTCCATCAAGCACGGGGGTGCGGCATGGGAGCCTCCGTCGCTCCTCGCGTCTCACCCCCTTAAGTCACCTGCTGGGGTAACAGAGGCACAGATTTCTCTAATAAAACAAAGCAAAACAAACCTGCCTCCTTGGCCCTATCTGGAGTGGAAATCATTGTGAATCTCAAGACCTTTGCCTCCTTATTATTCAGAGCCCAAAGTCCCTGAGCCCCGGGACCTTGCAAGGTTTTCAGAGGGCAAGGCATCCTGGAGGAGGGACGACTCCCGCAGCTGGGCATGTCACCGTCACTGTGTCCTCAGGAGCTCGGGTGCGGACACCAGAGGGAAACACTTCTCCCCTGGGCTTTGTTCGGTCTCTCTGCGGGCCTGCTGACTCTCCTGGCCTGCAACCAAGAGGTCCGGCTCAGTGGCTCAGCACATGCGTGTATCCGGCTCTCCTGGTGTGGATTTGGCTCGGGAAAGACCTCTGGCACCTCCTGTTTTCTTGTTTGAACAGAGAGTAGTGTCCTTGCCATGCCCCAGAAAGGATATAGGGCAGGAAGATGGCTTGCTCACAAGAATGCCCAGGGGTAGGGCGCCTGGGTGGCTCAGTCAGTTAAGAGCCTGCCTTGGGCTCAGGTCATGATCTCAGGGTCCTGGGATCAGCCCAGCATGGACCTCCCTGCTCAGAAGGGAGTCTGCTTGTTCCTCTGCCCCTCCCCCTGCCTGTGCACATGCTCTCTCTCTCAAATAAATAAAATCTTAAAAAAAATTTGTGTCCTCCAGCAAATATGATCAGGTTCTTGCCCCTGATATCTATAACTTTGGAAGTAGGGTCTTTGTAGATACAATCAAGATTTGATCACACTGGCTTAGGGTGGCCCCTACAATGACAGGTGTGTCGGGTGTTGAGATTACTAAAATAAAACAAGCAAAAAACTTTTAAAAAAAAGAAGGGAAAGGAGATTTTGGATAGAGAGACACAGAGAGACATGGGGAAATAGGCCCCGGGATGACAGAGGCAGGGGTCGGAGTGAGGCACTGCCAGCCACACTAAGGACAGCCAGCAACCGCCAGAAGCTAGGAGGTGGGGGAGAGGTTCTCTCTCACAGCTCTGAGAAGCGACCAGTCCTGCCCATACCTGGATTTTAGCCCTCAGGACTGTGGGAGAATCAAGTTCTATTGTTGTAAGTCACCAGGTTTCTGATATTTTGTTCCAGGAGCTGTTGCTAACTAATACACCCCAGGACAGGGTGGAGGGTGCGGGGTGGAGGATGCTGAATGTTGCACAACTTTAACCTTTCCCAAAGAGAGAATATAGAGGGGCGCCTGGGTGGCTCAGTGGTTTAAGCCTCTGCCTTCAGCTTGGGTCATGATCTCAGGATCCTGGGATCGAGCCCCACATCGGGCTCTCTGCTCAGCAGGGAGCCTGCTTCCCCCCTCTCTCTCTGCCTGCCTCTCTGCCTACTTGTGATCTCTATCAAATAAATAAATAAAATCTTTAAAAAAAAAAAAAAAAAAAAAAAAGAGAGAATATAGAGCCTAACAGTTACCCATAGACACTGCAGGGGTGCCCAGAGCAGGCCTGAATTCCAAATTGATCGTCCACCAGCCAGTGTCTTTGGATGCATGACTGAATGTGAGTTTCCTTATATGCAAAAACTAGTGAAATTTCCTTTTCAGATAATCTATGCAAAGTGCCGGGAGCATGGGCAGCAGGAAGTAAATGGTAGCTAACACTAGCATATGAGCCCGGACTCCCTTCTCTGTGGTCACCAAGGAAGTTTTCCCTCTGTGCAGTGTCTTGCAAGAGGACCGAAGCAAGAAGGAATGGATTTGCAGATGTCTGAGGATAACCTAATCTATAGTCTAGATAGAAGGGGGAGGTAGAGGGGGAACGAAAAACTTCTCTGAATAATCATGAAAAAGCAGGGCACCTGGGTGGCTCAGTGGGTTAGACCTCTGCCTTCAGCTCAGGTCATGATCTCAAGGCCCTGGGATCGAGCCCCGAGTCCGGCTCTCTGCTCAGCAGGGAGCCTGCTTCCCTCTCTCTCTCTCTGCCTGCCTCTCTGCCTACTTGTGATCTCTCTCTGTCAAATAAATAAATAAAATCTTAAAAAAAAATCATGAAAAAGCCTGCGTTCATTTGGGATAGCAGAAATTGTAAGCTGTTTTGTTTTTTTTTTTAAGATTTTTATTTACTTGAAAGAGACCAAGAGAGGGAGAGAGAACACAGACGGAGAGGAAGAAGCAGGTTCCCCGCTGAGCAGAGAGCCCGATGCGGGGCTCGATCCCAGGACCCTGGGATCATGACCTAAGCTGAAGGCAGAGGCTTAACGACTGAGTCACCAGGCACCCCATGCTTTTCTATATATTACGGGTTTTGTCTATGAGTAAGTTTTACTTGTGTAATCAGGAAAAAATAAACCTGATTTAAAAAGAAAGAAGGGGGGATGCCTGGGAGGCACAGCACCTGCCTCTTGATTCGGCTCAGGTCATGATCTCAGGGTCGTGAGACGGAGCCTTGAGTCAGGCTCTGAGCTCAGTGGGGAATCTGCCTGAAGATTCTCTCCCCCTGCCTCTCCTCCCACTCGTTCTCGATAAACAAACAAACAAACAAACACATAAATCCTTAAAAAGAAAGGGATCCCATGTCCTATCAAGAAGCATTGTGACTGACATAATCAAATAAACAAGATTAAAAAAAATTAAAAGGAAATTACCCTCCATTCAAAGTGACCCATCCAGAAAGCAGCGGAAATCAATACGGTGAGAGGCGCCAGGCTTAGATCTCTTCTTTGACATACTTATATCCATCTTACAGTCCAGCATCTTCAGAAATGACCCCATTCTCTTCTTGCCAGCCTGTGAACCAACCACCAGCCTGAGTCCATTCCCAAATGGCTTTTTAAAAAAACAACAACAACTCCTTCACCTCCTCCAGACTTATCCCTGATGCCTATCATGCCCGATCTGAATGAACCACAACACCGGAGCCCCTATCCACCCTTCTTTACAATGCTGCTTTGTCTTGGATCTCAGTATGGCCTAAGCACCCACTTTCCTTCCAGCTCTGGGGTCCAAAAGATTTCTCTCTTCCTCTTTGTGCGCTTTGCCCTCCAGTATTCGTGCCTTAAAAGTGCAGGCTTCAGCGGTCTCTGTGAGCCTTGACATTGGGACTTGCGCTTGTTCTTGTTCCTTGAGTCGAGTCGTGTTGCAGTCACTCCTTGCTGGTGTGGCTTTGGTCTTAATACCTGGTGGGGCTTAGTATTAGGTCTTTTAGAGACAGCCCTTTACTCAGCTGGTGAGTCAAATCTTCCAGAACACCACTGGACAATATGCAAGAAGGCTCTGGAAATGTTCATAGCCTTTGAGACTCTGACCTTGTAATTTCATTTCCAGGAATATTTCCTCTGGAAATGAAACTGATGGACAAGGATTTATGCAGAAATATGAATCAGATCATTTAAATCAGCAAAACAACAGAAGCAACCTGGGTGTCTAAGAGCAGGGAACTGATCAGGCAAATTATAGCACAGGCTAATTGTGGATATTTGTGCAGCCATGAATATGGTTGCAATATTATTAATGTCATGGAAAAATACCTTGATCAAAATTATGTATTTTGTATGATTTCCAGTGAAATTTAAAAAGGCACAAAGCAAAAATAAGAAAGAAATATGTCAAAATATTGATAATTTGCCTCTGGGTAGTGAGGCTATAGAATCTTTTCCCCACCATTTTTCTTTATATTTAGAGTTTTCAAGTGTTCTACGTGAGTACAAATCACTTTTATAATCTGAAGGGGAAAACCCCAAAAGACTTCTCACACGTAGAAGAAAAAACAATTAATTACACTTGAACATGGTATCCTAGTGTGCTATTGTGATTTATAATATGAACCATATATTTCATCTTCCTTCATGGTTCCTAAAATCATTGGAACTTCCTAAGTAATGAAAGAGGTCCCAGTACCTTTTGTGTGTGTTAATCAGGTGACTTTGGGAAGTGCCTAAGGATGAGAGCTGGTTTCCAGGGGAGCCAACCATGTCATTAGAGAGTTGAAATCATTCTCCAATCTCTGGGGAGGGGAGATTGAGTTTAGTCCTCAATGGCCAATGATTTACTCCATCATGGGAGCTAATGAAGCCGCCATAAAAACCCAAAATGAGGGGATTCAGAGAGCCTCCAAGTTGAGGAATCAGAAGGCTTCCATGGGCAACCAGGCCAAACCCCAAACTCCACAGGGACAGAAGCTCCCTTGTTGAGGACCTCACTCTAAGTATTACTTCATGTGGCCGTTGACTCATCATTTAATATCCTTTGTAATGAATCAATAACCCAGCAGTAACCAGGTTTAGTCCTAAGTGCTTTGAACTTCTCTAGCAAGTTAATGGAACCCAAGGGAAAGGTCATGGGGACCTCCATAATAGCCAGTCGGTCAGAAGTACAGGTAACAATCTGGACTTGTGATTGGTGTCTGCAGTGTTGGGCGGTCTTATAGGACTGAGCTCTTTACCTGCAGAATCTGAGTCGATAGGGTCAGAACTGAGTTGACCTGTAGGGCACCCAGCTGGTGTTGGTAGTATGGAGACCCCCACCCCCTCGTGACATAGACACATTGGACTTTGAGGTCCATAACCTTTTACCTGAACTGCAAGACTCCAGGTGTATCATTGAGAACTTAGGTTTACCTTTTTGTTTATGTAGTGTGAGGGGTCCCCTATTCCTTTTGGGATAGGGCTGTGAGCAAATAAGCCTGTAGGTTTTTGAGATCTGTGTTCTCCCCTACAGATCTCTAATATGGAGGAAATGGCTAGACAAATCCTTTGTTTGGAAGCGGTGGAGTTGAAAAGCAGACCCTGGGGTGGTTCTCAGGGTCCAGACAGTGGGGGCAGGGTTGCTTTGTAATGAGAGGCAGCAGCTCAAGCCACATCCCTCTGAGAATGGGAAGGGCTGTATGAATGCCTAAAAAAACTAGAAACCAAGAGCCAAGGCATTGGGAGCCTGGGACGCTCCCCCAAGCTCATGAAGGAGGCTGTGTTCCCTTGAAGGATCTTGCTGACCTGGTAGGGGACAGTGGAGTGAGTTTTTTTTTTCCTACAGCGACTCCTGTGGCTGGGAGGAGACATGACAGCTTTTCAGGAGACTCAAGCTCCCCATTTCTCCCTGAGAACTCCCTGGTGGACTTCCTTTGTGGCAGATTCCTCTCTGGTAGCAGTCTGCCCTCTGACCCCTTTTCTGCTCCAGTGCTCACCCTCTCTAGGATGGTGTCTGTGACTCTTCTGCCATCTTGCATACCCTAGGCTAACCAGTCATACTTCTCAAGCCCATCCCTACACGAGAGTCAATTTCTCCAGCTCTTTTAAGTTAATGACCTTCACAAGCTGAGTTAGGACCATCTGACCAACAATATGAGTTTTGATCAGATTTGTGAGCTAGGGAATTGGAACAGGTAGTCATCTGTGGGGTCCCCCCAGGAGACAAATAAAAGCCAGTTTGGAGCTCCTTCAGGTCTGGGGATGGCAGGGGGTCAGGCAGTGCCAGCTTGGTCTAGGACACACATTTTGTTGAAGCTGCTGGCAGGGGCTGGTCTGGGTAAGGAGAGGTACCCTCTTCCTGAATGCCCTAGCATATGGGCATTGGTGGTGTGGGTCTAGGGGTTCAAATGAGACTGAAGGGGTGTGACCAGGTATTGCAGAGAAGGGACACCCCCCCCCCCGCAAACAAGGGGAGCATGACCGGAGGTGCTGGAGAGAAGAGAAAATTTCCATTTGGCTTTTCGAGCTCCTTGCCATGTCCCCAGAGGACAGCAACTTGGCAGCTATCTGCGTGCCCGATCCCTAGTCTTTGTTCATGAATTTTTTATTTCAGGCAAAGAGCCTTATCTCTCACTGGAGCTGCTTCAGGAGCCTGCTTTCCCATCAGCTGGAGCCTGGGCAGATGGAGAGTTGCATTAAGGCATGAATTATCTGTCCCTTGAGAAAGGAAAGGCACTCTGTGCTTTCGAAAGGACAGCTCCCACCTCCCCCAACCCCTGCCCCGGTTCCTGTAGGCCTGTAGTGTCCACAGAAATGTTAGGTTGCTGTTTTTACGACGATATGGTTGAGGGCTCAGAGAGGAAGATTTTGGGGGCAGCTACTGTGGTCTCACATGTGGGGCGAGGTCTTCCTTAATGTGCTACTCATTGAACACGAGGGGCATCCACAGCAGAACAGAGGAACCACGGGAGAACTTGGCCTCTCACGATTCAGATTCTCGGGAATCCAGGTAGCTAGGGGCAGGCCCAAAGGTGGTGGGGTTGGAGATGTCATTTCCATCTGCCCCAGAGCAAGAAGGGCCCCTGTTCTGCACTGCTTCAGTCTGATCCCCTTGGATTGAATAGTAGCCCCCAAAAGGTGTGTTGAAATCTTAACCCCCAGTACCTCAGAAGGTGACCTTATTTGGAAATAAGGTTGTTGCAGATGTAATCAGTTCACGTGAGACACGGACACAAGATGGGAGAGAGTCACGTGAACACAGAGACAGAGACCGGGGTGCTGCAGCCATAAGTCACGGAACACC
This sequence comes from Mustela nigripes, assembly GCF_022355385.1. Taxonomy (NCBI): domain Eukaryota; kingdom Metazoa; phylum Chordata; class Mammalia; order Carnivora; family Mustelidae; genus Mustela; species Mustela nigripes. Next base: position 6,383,880 of record NC_081569.1, read on the forward strand.
ACGGATTGCCGACAAGCCACCAGAGACTGGGAAGAGGCAAGGAAGGATTCTTCCCGTGGGTTTCACAGGGAACATGGCCTTGCTGGCATCTGGATTTTGGACTTCCAGCCTCCAGATCTGAGAGAGAGAGAGAGAGAGAGAAAATTTCTGTTGTCTTAAGTTACCCAGTTCATGGTACTTGATCCCAGAAGCCCTAGGAAACGCATTCACACTCCCAGACTGGACTCTGGGTTCTAGAACCCTGAATTCTGGTCCAACTGACACCATGCCCTCTTCCAAAGCCCGCAGGGGCCTCTTCTCCGGGTCCCTCTGCCCTGGGTCACCCTCTCTACCAGTGTGCGTGTCCTAGGTCCTCAGAATAGCCAACGGGTGGTTACGAATGCAGGTCATGAGGATAATTGGTTACGATATGTGTGTGTGTGTGTGTGTGTAGATATATACTATTATTGGTTATTAGTGTAGGTGTGGTTGAAGATTATATGTCTGGGCTGGAGTGTCCACAGCCATATATGCGAGGGTGCTCGCACTGTTGGAGGATCAGGGGTGATCTGGGCAGAGAAGGGGTAGGTCAAGGCCTGCAGGTGGGGAGCCAGGAGCCAGTCCTCCCAAGCCACCGTATTCTGACATTGATCTCTGAAGAGTCTGAAAAAAATCCTGCACTGGAACCTAGTCTTCTAGGTTGTTATGAAAGGGTATAAATGTCAAGGTGGGAGGATGGGACCTAATTTATTTAATAGTGTATTAGCTTGATTGACTAACGTAGAAGACTTTTGGACACATAGTCCATGAGCCTCCACTTGTCCTCTCGCCCAGGACGCTGGAGATGGAGTTGGCCTAAAAATGTGGAGGTGGGAACCAGGGAGTCCTAGTCCCTCTGGGTTGTGAGCTGCAGGACACAAGCGAGACCTGGAGAGCTGGAGCTGCAGCCCATGATGCGCTCTGAGGCTCTTGTCTTTGTGTTACTCCTCAGCTTTGAGGCCAGTCCTGCTGCAAAGTTCCAGCTGGTGGTAGAATTCAGCGGCATGGCAGAAGAAAAGGCCACTGTTGCAAAGGGAGCAGTGCCACCCTAAGGCCAGGTTAGGAATGGCAGCAGGAATCTCTGAGGGACCTCAAAGAGCCTGATGCACCAGACAGGTGTCCTTCCGGGTCCCACAGCCACAGCTACATTAGAGAGTCTACTTTTTGTTTTCTGACCCCAAATACCATTTTCCTCATAGAAGCTCCCTAGGGGACCCTTAGCTGTTTGCTAGTGGTGAAAATCAATCCTGGAGGTTTCCAAGGAATGCAGCCCCCAAAACTCCCCAACGGCCCCTGGGTCCCCCCTCTTCTCCCCATCGCCAGAGACCTGCCCACCACGCTGAACACCAACACAATTTAGAGATGAAAGAAGGGAATTAGCTATGAGGAGCTTAGGAGAGCTAATCTGGGGGCAGCTTCTGAAGCAGAGTTCACCGCTTGCGTGTGTAGGGGGTGGGGGTTAAATAGCTCTTTCCCCCTTCACTGAACATTATTTTAAATTGTACCAATTATAGATAAAACTGGATTAAGGGTGTGCAAAAATGTTAATGCCTATTTGTCATCTTCCCTTACATCAACCCCGACAGGTAGAGATTGTTACCACCCCCATTTTACAGACAAGGAAACCGAGGCATGGGAGAGATTAATGACCAGCTCAGGATCAGGGAGTAGTCAGGAAGCATTGCTGGATATGTCTGTGGTTTTTAAATTTTTCTTTTCATTGCACTGTCCTCCTGCAATCCCTGCACAGGGATGTGGGGTTCTTTTTTCTGCTACTTCTTAAAATATCTTTTACTACATTATTTAAGTACAAAATCAATACGTAGTTTGTGTACCTAGGCAAATATCTCCAATACCACCTCCTGGGGTGAACAACATTAATGGTGTTGCAAGTTATTTTCCCCATGGAGATCCACATAGATGCAAATTTGGAAAAAAAGCATATAGAGGTTTCCCACCTCCATTTACAAAATTGAAATCAAAAGCAAAAATCACATTAGGTAACTAGTTTCTGACCTACTTTTTCAATTAACAATCGATGATGATCATTTTTACAAATAATATTCACCCATCTCACCCTTAATAGCAGTCCAAAATTTCATTGTACAATGAAATGTGCCCTAAGGTATTAAACCATTGGTGGGCACCCGGATTGTCCCAGTGATTTTTGCTATTAGCAATAATATTGTGGGGCACCTGGGTGGCTCAGTCAGTTAAGGGTCTGACCCTTGGTTTCAGCTCAGGTCCTGATCTCAGGGTCATGGGATGAAGCCTTCTGCTCCTCCCCCCACCAACGCGATCTCTTACTCTTTCTCTCATAAATAAATAAATAAATAAAATCTTTTTAAAATAATGTTGTAATAAATATCTCTGTAAATATGCTCTCAGAAACCAAGGCTTCACTCTGGTGGGATATATTTCCAATGGGAAAATTGTTAGCTCAAAGGGCACAAACATGAAAACTGGGAACAAGCTAAATTTCTAACAACAGAGAAATCGGTTAATGCCCACCCCAGCCAATGGAACATTGCCTACAAATAATGGTCAAGTTTTGTTGGTTTTGAAAAATGCCTAGGGATGCCTCGGTGGCTCAGGCGTTAAGCTTCTGCCTTCGACTCAGGTCATGATCTCAGGGTCCTGGGATTGAGCCCCACATCGGGCTCTCTGCGCAGCGGGGAGCCTGCTTCTCCCTCTTGCCCTTGGTTGTGCTCTTTCTCATGCTCTCTCTCTCTTTCTCTCAAATAAATAAATAAAGTCTTATAAAACAATTTGGAAATACTTATAAGAAGCTAGTTAGAGGGGCGCCTGGGTGGCTCAGTGGGTTAAGCCACTTAGGGTCCTGGGATTGAGCCTCGCATCGGGCTCTCTGCTCAACGGGGATGAGCCTGCTTCTCCCTCTTTCTCTGCCTGCCTCTCTGCCTACTTGTGATCTTTCTCTCTGTCAAATAAATAAATAAAATCTTAAAAAAAAAAAAAGAAGCTAGTTAGACAAGAGCCATGTTCTAATCCAGCATATATAGTACTACCTTATTTTGTAAAAATATGTGCATAGATTAAAAACAGAGAAAGGCAAACACTACAACACTAACAGTGGTTATTTCTCAGGGGTGGGGTCACAGATGACCTTTATTTTCTTGTTGCGCCTTGTCTGTTTCTCCTGTACGTTTTACAGGGATCACGTGCTGCATGTCTTCATGTGTTAGGTTGCAGGGGGGGGCAGAGTCCAGCTCAGCTATGTCACCTGGCAGGAGTGAGATCATTGTAAGGCTCCCCAGGGGAGTGGGTGAGGATGCTGGGCATCTGGGACACTGGCCCCCTATTGAGGATAAATGGGGCTCTGCCAGCCTCCTAGGAGCAGGGGGTGAGCATCTCCTCACTCTGCACGGGCGCTGGGAGATCATGCATGATTCCTCCATGGCTTCTGCTTATGGAGCTCTTGGTTTCAGCTTCTCCCTGCCACCTGTGTTCCCCTTCTCTGAGGGTCTTGCACTTCCTTTTTTTTTTTTTTTTAAGATTTATTTTAAAGACAGAGAGAGCAAGAGGAGAAGCAAATGGGGCAGAGGGAGAGAGAGAACCCCAAGCAGACTCCAAGCAGAGTGCGGAGCCCAAGGTGGGGCTGGATCCCAGGACCACGAGATCACGACCTGAGCCAAAACCAAGAGTCACACACCTGACCAGCTGCACCCCCCAGGTGCCCCCCCTTCTTCTTCTCCTCCTCCTCCTTCTTCTTCTTTTAAGATTTTATTTTTGAGTAATCTCTACACCCAATGTGGGGCTCAAACTCACAACCCCGAGATCAAGAGTCAACTGAGCCAGACAGGCACGCCTCTTGCACTTCTTTCAAACCCTCCAAGAAAGTCTGCTTGGGTGGCTGGTGTTGGGAGCGCATGCTGGGCATAGCTCCAGGAGCAGGCCAGGTCCTGCGACACTGGTCCTGCAGATGGCTGCCTTTGTTGGAGACCCCTGGCCCAGCTGTCACAAAGATGGTGGGCTTACATTGTATATTACCTTGTCTATGACCACTGTAATGGCCCTGTTGGTCTCTAGAACTGCAGTGACAAAGTATGGAAACCTTAACAGAAATGGAATCCCGTTACAGTTGTGGGGCCAGAAGTCTGAGGAGACGGTTTCAGCAGGACTGCATTTTTTTTCTGAAGCCTGTGGGGGAGAGTCTGGTCCATGCCACTTTGAGTGGTTTCCTGGCAATCCTGAGAATTCCTTGGCTCAGAAAAGCATAACTATAACAGAAACCGTCCTCTCGTCTGGCATTCCCCCTGTGTGGGTGTTTGTATCCACATTCCTTCTTTTTATAAGAACACCAGTCCTTCTGGATTAGGAATTAGGAAGCATTGACATCGAACAGGACGGTCTGGGCCACTGTAAAATGCTAAGACTGGCCCGGCTGCTGATTTGGTAGCTGTTTAGAGCTTATCTCATCTTACTCCCTGCAAACTGACTAGTCCTTTAATATGTCATTATAAATGTATGACAGCGGGTAGTTTTGTTATTAAATACAATTAAAACTGACCTTGTGCTTTTTAAAGTTTAAGCCCTGCCTAAACCAAACCAAAGCACAGACAAGAAGACCACCTTGGCCTAAGGCAGGACCAGCCCCCCAGAGAGGATCTGCGGCACAAGGCTCCCATCTCTCTGAGTCCTGATCTGGGAAATCGCTCTGAGTAATCTCGCTGAATAACATTGTGGGGTAAATCAGCTTCCATCCTCCGGCCTGAGAACCCAGCCTCCATTTACGGTATTGTTCCCATGGGAAAACACATTCCAAATTCCAAACAACTGATTTGTACATGAACTTTCCCTCTGGAGGTTAGGAACTGCCAGAATGCGTTCTCCTGTGGCTCGGTCTCCTGATGGCTTCCCATGAGTCCAGTCCCCTGGCCCCCTCCTCATGTCCCATATGCACACTCTCCTTACACACACTCAGCCCTCCTATGGTGCCTCTCCCATGAAGCCTCAATCAGATCTCTCTTTCCTCCTTGAATCCCTGGATCCTTGGACCTGGGCTACGTAGCTTTCTGAGCTTTGCCTGGCTTGTAGAGAAACATCCACAAGTGTCCTGACCTCTTACAGAAGCTTAAGATCCTTGAGGATGAAATGGTATTTTCTTTATCGGCAGGATTAGCTCCCTGGGGGACTGTCATCTGGTGTCTCTAAGGAAAGCCAGCCCCTCCCCTCCACCTCCTGCCCCAGCAGATGGGAACAGGAACAGATTGGATCCCCAGGACTCGCATTGTAAGAACAGGTGCACTGGGTAGAAATCTCAGTTTGCAAACACAGGTGCCCATGGGGCTAGCTTCATTCTTCATAAATTCTGCTAAAATGGGGGGACAATTAATTGCAGTTCTCCTGCAGTTAAGATGAGTTCCGTACTCCCCTGCTCCCCTGCCTTTGTTGCACTCCTCCAGCCCCCAAATCTTAGACATGCCAAGTCATCTTGTTGGACAAATTCTACACAGTTCCTGCTGAGATGTCCACCCTCCCTGCCCCCCTGGTCCCTATGCCCCAGACTCTGCAAATTCCATCTAAATTAGGTCCTGGGCACCTGGGAGGCTCCGTTGGTTAAGTGACTGCCTTCGGCTCAGGTCAGGATCCTGGAGTCCCAGGGTCGAGTCCTGCATCGGGGCTCCCTGCTCAGCAGGGAGTCTGCTTCTCTCTCTGACCCTCCCCCATCTCATGCCCTCTCTCTTCCTCTCTCTCATTCTCTCACTCAAATAAAGATTTTTTTTTTTAAAAAAAACTATAAACTAAGTCCTGCACCTAGATGCACTCTCTTGCCATCCTTCCCTGGGGTTGTGCATGAAGCTGTTTACGTTTGTCAGGGAGCCAGGCGAGGTCTGCATGCCTCCCGGGACCCCGGACTTCTCCCTCCTCCCAGACCTAGAGTCCATCCAAGGGGAGAGGGTGCCAAGCTGCTTTCACCTTTCTCCCAGATATTTTGTCTGCTCCAGGAAAGCCTCGCAACCTTGAGGACTTAGACCAGACCTATGGAGATAGTCCAGGCAGAGGGCTGGTATTAAGTGATTTTTGTTTTCTGCCCTGCAACAGAGATAACGAGCCCACTTCTCATACATTTGGAGGGATAGCAAAAAGTAACAAGATGAGGGGGAGGGAAAAAAAACTCATTGATAAATATATTGAAATATTTATCCCAACCTTGTAGATTGCACCTGACCTCAACTCTTCTGCCAATAGCAATCACGTCTTGATTTAGGGTACCAGGAATAGCTCAGGCAGGAAGGACGGCCACCTTCCTAGGGACTCTGTGTCTTACTGCTATTTGTCCCCAGCTCCACCACTCACTGTTTCTGGACAACCCTGATGGCATTTCGAAGAGCCCTGGGTTGCATCCCAATGGTCAGCCCAGGCACAGAAGCAGAGGGTGGCAAGCCCTGGAATGAGAGTGGGAAAACCAATGAGTCTGGGCAAGTTAAGAGAGAAGGGATACATTTCCAGGAGCCGAGCAAGCTGGAAGTCTTCCTGAAGGAGGTGGCATTCAGTGTAAGGATTTAGATGTATACATCAGAGGAAATAATCAAAAAAACTACAAGACAACCTATGGAATAGAAGAAGATATTTGCAAATGACATATCTGATAAAGGATTCATATCCAAAAATTAGAGAGAACTTATAAAACTCAACACTCCAAAAGCAAACAATCCAATTAAAAATGGGCGAAAGACATGAATAGACATTTTTTTAAAGAAGGCGTATAGATGGCCAATAGATGAAACAGGAGGCAGGTGCAGCGGGAGTGGCTGGCTGGGGAGTGGTGGGGGGCACGGTTTGCATGGCACTCTGAGTACTTGCTCCAAACCCAGCAGCTTTCCAATTTTTAAGCTAAAGTGCTGACCTTGTGAAGAGTCTGCAAGGAGTCTGCTTGAGATTCTCTCTCCCTCTCTCTCTGCCTCTCCCCACTCTCATGTGCTCCCTCTTTCTCTCAAATAAATAAAATAACGTGTGTATGCAAATGAGTTAACACCTGTAAAGTGTGTAGGCCGGTACCCGGCACATAGTAACAGCTCAGCAAATGTCAGCAATGTTGGTGACAATGGTGGTGATGAAAATGATGATGGGGTCCCCTACCAATGAAACATCCTAGGGGACCTCTGACCCCAACCTACCCCCACAGCCTCACCCCTCAATGCTGGACCCCAGCTATGTCTCTGATTCTAGGCAAGGGGAGATGCCTGTGTTCTTCCAGGTCTCAGATCACTTATTCTGTGACCCCGTCACTGCTGCCAAGCCCTATCCCTGCTTTTCTGTCCCTCAGGAGTAGCATCTGGGAGAGGCGAGCCCTGTTGATGGAGGCAGAGTGTTGTGCGTGGCCAGCAGAGCAGGCTGCGGACAGAGCTTCTTCCCCAGCAGGACACCAGCTCTTGCACCCACTCCACCTTCACTTGCTTCAGCTTTCTCCTCAGTGACCTCCTTTTCCCTTAGTGATGTCTCCCCAGAAGCCCTTACAGAGGACAGGCTTGACCCAGACCTCACAATGAATGGCCAAGGCTGGATTCAAGTTCAGCTAGTCTGACCTTGAACCACGGCACTAAAAACCACTGCAGTGGGTCCAGGAATCAAGGGAGTTCCAGGAGTCTTGAAACCTTAAGTGGTCTCGCCAGGTCAATGCTAATGAGCCTAGACAGAATTACCCTAAATATATCATCAATCAATTATAATAAAGCAGAATTCAAGTCCAAACTTCAATTCCATTGCAAACCACTCCAAAACTTGGTTGACTTCAAACCCCCAACCTCGGGCACCAGGCTCGCTGGGTCAGTGCAGCATGCGACTCTTGATCTTGGGGTTGTAAGTTCAAGCCCCATATTGGGTGTAGAGATTACTTAGAAGATAAAATCTTTAAAAACAAAATAGAACAAAACAAAACCTACAACACTCATTATTTGCTTATGATTCTACAAGGTGGGCGGAGCTTGGCAGGAGATACTCATCTCTGCTTCATGTGGCATCATGACTGAGGCTGGGTACTCACTTGGCTGGGGGCTCAGCTGGGGCTGTCAGCCCAGGGACTGTCCTCCCGTGGTCTCCCCCCATAGCTAAGTCAAACAACCGCAGCATGACAGCTGGGCTCCAAGAGGGAGAACCCCAAGAGGACAAGCCCAGGGTGCAAGCACTTCTCATGCGTCTGCTGGCATCTTCTCTCTAATGTCCCATTGGCCAAGGCCCAGAGTCAGTGCAGGGGACAACACACCGGCATGAACACTGGAAGGTGTGGCTTACTGGGAGCCAGCAAAATGGCAGTCCACATCCACTTACTTTCCCTAAGGTTCACCCCTTGTGGTCTTGACCCTTCCAAATCCTTGCTTTATCCACTTGCCTCTTTCTCCTCTCAGCCCTTGTTCCCTCTTCACTGAACTGCCCCTTTTCAGCCAACAAACCACTTGTGTCACAGCTGTCCCCAAACAGCTTCTCCCAGCCTTGCTTCCCCCTCTCGAGCGACAGCCCTGTCTCTCTCCATTCCTCCCCCTTTCTAAAGTCTTCAAAGAGCTGTTGATGAGGGGCACCTGGGTGGCTCAGTGGGTTAAAGCCTCTGTCTTCGGCTCGGGTCATGGTCCTGGGGTCCTGGGATCGAGCCCCGCATCGGGCTCTCTGCTCGGTGGGGAGCCTGCTTCCCCCTCTCTCTCTGTCTGCTTCTCTGCCTCCTTGTGATCTCTGTCTGTCAAACAAATGGATAAAAACTTAAAAAACAAAAAAGAGCTGTTGATGCTAGAAGCAGAAAAAAGTATCCTATAGTCAGTTTGCTAAATTTACTGAATATTCTGATTTACTCACATAAAAAATTTCTTTAATATCTTCAATGCATAAGAATATATACTTATGAATATATTAATACATGCATTCGATATCCCCTTCATGAATATAAGTGAAAGAAAAATATATTCATAGGAGGTTTAAACTATGCTATAGCCCTTAGCTTCTGGCAAATTGACGTTCCATTAAAAAATATACTCATGTTTTGTTGAGAAAACTTTCTTCAAAATTACTTTTTTTTTTTAAAAAGATATTTATTTATTTATTTGATAGAGATCACAAGTAGGCAGAGAGGCAGGCAGAGAGAGAGGAAGGTAAGCAGGCTCCCCGCTGAACAGAGAACCCGACACAGGGCCTGATCTCAGGACCCTGGGATCACGACCTGAGCCGAAGGCAGAGGCCTCAACCCACTGAGCCACCCAGGCGCCCCCAAAATTACTTTTTTTAAATAAATTTGCCAAAATTGGTGCAAATCTCTCAACTTAAAAATCTGTCTATCCATCCTTTCATTCATCCTTTTATCCATCCATCCATCCAACAGATATTCTCTGAATGTCATTAGTGCACAGCATTTGGGACAAATGTGATCAAACACAGACTTGGCCCAGCCCTCATATATTTTACAATCTAGTAGGAGAGATAAATATGACTCCAACAATCACTTAAAAGAAACAGTGAGGGGCGCCTGGGTTCATTTGGTTAGGCAATTGCCTTCGACTCAAGTCATGATCCCAGGGTACTGGGATCAAGCCCCATGTCAGGTTCCCCTCCCCCTGCTCATTTTCTCTCTCGCTCACTCAGTCTTTCTTTTTCAAATAAATAGATAAATCTTTTAAAAAATAAAAAATAAACAATGAGATTTCAAGTATGATCAGTGCTACCCATTATATTATATTATGGGGTTTGATCTGCCAGGTGAGGGTGGGGGGCTGTTCTCCTTAGGAAGGGCTGCTGGAGGCTAGAGATGATGGATAAGGGGTTAACTAGGTGAGGAGTAGCAGTGGAGCTTCTAAGCAGAGGAGAAAGTCCTTGAGGTGGGAAGAAGCATCACAAGCACAAGTCCCAAAGTCTTCTTCAGTCTTCAGTAGCATCTCTACCTCTAATATCCCTTAGATGTGTTCCTCAGACACTGTTCACTGGCTGAGCCAATAGGTGTTCTCAATTACTTCTTGCATGTTTCCACTACAGAGGTAGTTAGAGGTGACCATGTGACATACTTCTGGCCAATGAGACACACATAGAAATGTCTGCTGAAGGCTCCTGGGAAGGCTTCTGCTTTCCTTTTCTTTATTTTTTTAAATATTTTTTTCAAAGATTTCATTTTTAAGTAATCGCTACACCCAAAACCCAAAGCGTGGCCCCACATTGGGTGTGGAACCTACTAAGAAATAAAATTTAAGAATTTAAAAAAGGGAGGGCATCTGGGTGGCTGGGTCAGTTAAGCCTTTGCCTTCGGCTGAGGTCATGATCTCAGGATCCAGAGATCGAAGCTCCCTGTTCAATGCAGATCTGCTTCTTCCTCTCCCTCTATCCCTCCCTCCCCAGGACCCACCCCCACCATGTGGTCTCTCTCAAGTAGATAAATAAAATCTTTAAAAATAAATAAATAAAAACTCTTCACCAGAACTCAGCACGTACAGATTAAAATCCAAACACTTAGAATAACATTCAAGACCATTTGCAGAATCAGAGACCCCAACTTGCTTTTCCAACCTCACTCCCTATTATTCTTCCTTCTCCTTCACCAACCCCACACTTGGCACCTTTCTCAGCTCCTAGCACACCCTTTGGCATTTACCCCTTTGGCGTTTTGATCTCACACTCCCTTTGTTTGCAGTGTGTCTCCTGTTTTCTCTGCTTCCTTACACCACTTACACTTCAAGACCCCCGTGAAACAGCACTCACTGTGAGTTCTACTCTGACTGTCATCCCTAGGAAGGATCATTTGCTCCCTTCCTTATGCTGTAACAGCCTTTGATATAAACCTGGAGTAGAGAACACATCAAACCATCACCTATTATGTGTTCGTGTCTTTTCTCTTAGGCTGCAAACTTAACAGGGTCAGGAATTCTGTCTTCAAAGCCTTGCACATGGCAGATGTGAAATAAACGTTTGTTGTTTTTTTTTTCCCCCCCGAAGGCCATATTTGACATGGAAAAATTCCCCCCAGTATCCATCAGGGGGCAGACATTCCCGTTTATTTTTAAATTCTCTCAAGGCCTTTTAAAGACTTAAAAATCTGTCTCACAATATAGATGTTAACAATACACTTATCCTTGTTAAATGGGATGCTGTCGGTGGCGGCTTATTGGCCTAAAACTTTGGTTTCAGACTCTTATAGGCATCAGAGCCCCCTGGAGGGCTTATTAAAACACAGATTTCTGGGCCCCATTCCTAGTTGATTTATTAAGTCAGGGTGGAGACCAAGAATTTGCACTTCTAACCAGTTTCCAGGTGATGTTGGTAGTGCTAGTCTGAGGACCACACTTCCACCACGGGTCCAGCTGGCCTGTGGAAATCCTTCTGAATCATGATGCCTTTCTCAAAATATCAGCTGCCCTCCCAGCCCGTTTTCTGCATCTTCATCTAAGTCACTGGTAAGAGGTTGAATAGGGTGAGACGGAGAACACAGCTTTGTAGCAAGAAACTTCAGGCTGGCCTGGATCCACTTGTTGGTCCTTGTAGGATATGACAAATTTCTATCATTGAGACAGCCAACAGCCATAATCCTCACCCTATGCCTTTACCCAACTTTCTGACTTTTGCCCCTGATGGGGCCGCAGGTGATGTATGTTATTGTTTTGACTTTGTATTTCTTCAATTTCTGATACATTTGAACATTTCTTTTTTTTTAAACATTTCTTTAATTTCTTCTTTTAATTAATTTAATTAATTTAAATTAATTTCTTTAATTTCTGAAAAAGATCTATTTACAACTTTTGCCCATTTATTCAAGTTCCTATAGGTTGTTGTTTTTTGTTTTTTGTTTTGTTTTGTTTTGTTTTTTTTAGAGAGAGCAGGCAAGCAGGAGGGGAGGGACAGAGGGAGAAAGAAGGAGAGAATCCCAAACAGGCTCCAGGCTCAGCACAGAGCCCAACTCATGCCTCCATCCCATGACCCTGACTGAGATCACAACCTGAGCAGAAACCAAGAGTCAGATGTTTAACTGACTGAGCCACCTAGGCAACCCAAGGTATGTTTTGGTTTTGTTTTGCAAATAGGTTAGACAGAAAGGGATTTATTGGAAGGATATAGAGGCGTGTCACACCTGGGAAAAGTGTTCATTGGCTGGCCATCTGAATCTGGTTCCACCCTAAAGCAATCAACTCTGGGCAGAAGGAGGGGGTCTATAAGAATATGGCAGCTTCCATGACCTCATGTGGTCAGAATATGACAGAAGAAAAGCCCGTCCTTCCTTCCTTCCTTCTGTCCTAACTCCCTTCTCAATTCATTTAAACTAGAAACAAAAACAAAACCAGCTCACCCATTCTGCCACCCCCCAGTTATAATTGTTATTGATCAGAGAATATAGTCTGTGTGAAACCAATTCTTTGGTGTTTATTAAAGCTTCATTTAAGGTCTGATACACAGGCAACATTTTGTAAACATCCCATATGTGCTTGAAAGTGCGTATGTGCCCATATGTGCGTACCCTCTGATTTGGGTTGTAGAGTTCTATATAATCTAATAGCCCAAGCTTTCCAATTTTGTGTTTTACATCTAGAATTCTACCCTTTTGTCAGAGGTGTTTCTGTGGGTCAGAAATGTAGGAGATTGGTTGGGTTGCTCTGGTTCATAATCTCTCCTAAGCTTGCAGTCATGATGCTTGCAGCCAGGACTGCTGTTGTCTGAAAGCTTGACAGGGCTGGAGGATCTGATTACAAGATTGTTCATTCCATGGCCATTGGCAGGAGGCCTCAGTTCTTTTCTGGCTGCTATTAGGAGGGCTAAGTTCCTCACTGCATAAACCTTGCCATGGGGCTTCTTGAGTGCCCTCATGATGTGGCTGATGACTTTCCCTAGAACAAGTGATTCGTGAAAGTGAGAGAAAGGAAGAACCCTTGGTGCTTTGTGACTTAGTCCTGGAAGTTATACATGTCTCTTCCATTATAGCCTATTTATAAGAAGTGAATCAGGGCACCTGGGTGGCTCAGGGAAGGGTGAAGAGGAGTGAGAGGTTCAGGCTTCCAGTAATGGAATGAGTAAGTCATGGGGATGAAAGGTATGGCATAGGGAATATAGTCAAAGGTATTAGAGTAGTGTTACATCGTGACAGATGGTAACTGTACTTGTGGTGAACATAGCATAACATACAGAGTTGTCAGATCACTATGTTGTCCACCTGAAACCAATGTAACATTGTGTGTCAACTCTACATCAATAAAAAACAAACAAACTCTTCCGTTTCATCCTCTTACTGATATAACGGGTTGCTCTATCCATAGGCTGATGTTCAGTCCTCCCAAGCTACCACCACACACATACTAGTTGGTCTTCCTTGGAGTGCTCATGGTTTTCAGGCCTGTGTCTCAAATTCAAGCTTCTCTCTGCTTCTTTCGCTTCTCTAGTGTTTACTTGGTGGACGGGAGCCCATGCTAGATTACTATTTCATGGGGAATCAGAAATTCTTCCCCCCCTATTTCTTTCCTCTGAATCTCTATAAAATAATGTGGGTAGATTAGATCAGGGTCATACACTGAAATGCCCTCTGGAGTAGAAGATTACAGTAATAAATGAAGCTGGCTAAGATTGAGGCAATAGGGAATGACGGCATCTGGGGTGAATTGGAGTGTGCGTGTACATGCTTTATCTGTTGAGGGTTGTGATGCTCATTGCCAGGCAACAATGTAGACTAATGTCATCATGAAGCCAGAAAGGCAGACTTAATGGGAAATTTCCCCATTTATTTAAAATGTCTGTGGGCTTAGGGGGTCTGGGTGGCTCAGTTGGTTGAGCATCCAACTCTCTCTCTCTCTCTTTTGTAAGATTTTATTTATTTGAAATAGAGAGAATGTGTGGTGGGAAGGGGTAGAGAGAGTGAGAGAGAGCAAGAGAGAGAGAGAGAGAGAGAAGCAGCAGGCTCCATGCTGAGCAAGAAGCCCACTCAGGGCTTCATCCCAGCACCAGAAGATCATGACCTGAGCCAAAGGCAGACACTAACTGACTGAGCCACCCAGGCACCCCAAGAATCCAACTCTTGATTTCAGCTCAGGTCATGATCTCCGGATGGTGAGATGGAGCCCCACACGGGACTCTGAGCTCAGTGGGGGGTCCGCCTAAAGATTCTCTCCCTCTGCCACTCCTCCCATTCATGTTCTCTATTTCTCAAATAAATTAATAAATCTTAAAAAATAAAATGTGGGTGGGTTGAATTCAGTTGGGGGGGGGGGTGTCACCAGTCTGCCACCCCTGGCATTTTAAACCCAAAAGGTTCTTTTCAGATTTAACAAGTCTTGGAGTCTAGAGCATTCCCCTAATTGAGTGACCTGCCAGAGTGAGAACTTCCTCAAAAATGGAAATGAGGCCTGTCTGGCATAACCTGTTCTTAACAAGCCCACACTAGAGCCTTGTCCAGTTCTCTAGCCTGCACTTCTTAGAATATTCTCGTTTTTCTTTTGGAAAGTCAAAACATTTGCCCATCTCCAGTCAGGTGGAGCCTTACCCATTCTTAAAAATTCCTCAAAGATTACAAACACTGCGGAGGCTTTGGAACTTAACCAGAGCGGCCCTTGTTGATTTTAGAAGTTAAAAAAAAAATTGTACTTTTTAAAAATAAGCCTCACCTCATTCTACACTTTAGTTTTCCCCAAACCCTCTTGTTGCAGAACTCCATCATCACTTAAACAATATTTGTCTTGACTCTCATGTTCAGACCAGTTTTGACCCCTTCTTCTCACACATACCCCCTTCCTCTACCCACATCAAATCAAGATGGAATCCTGTCATAGTTGTGTGATCTTAGGAAAATCACCCAAACTCTGCACCTCAGTTTCCCATCTATAAGATGGGAGAATTGTAGTTGGTGGTCATAAGTCTACTTCTACAGAGAAGTTTTTGAGTTAGGGATCTCTTTGAGAATTGGTTAAAAACTATGGACCCCTGGGGCACCTGGCTGGCTCAGTCATGGGGCACACAACTCTTGATCTCAGAATTGTGACTTTGAGCTCCATATTGGGTGTAGAGATTATTTTTAAAAAATCTGTGGATCCTCATTTCAGAAGAAAATGATTACATAGCTTATGCTGGTTTACCTTGTTGTGTTTGCCAAGACCAGCACTCTGTTTTCTTTTGGGAGACATTTCTCCCCACTCCAACTATTTGGTTGTAGATGGGCTGCCAGTGAAAGTGTCCCCACACTCTACTCAGAAGAGTGAGCACATCAAGTCCTGTTGTGTTTTTATTTGTTTCTCTTCTTTTAAATGGAAACAGAAGGGAAGATTTCTCTTTGGTAGAAAGTCAAAGGTAAGAGCCCAGGTCCACCTGGGGCCATTTTCCTCCTTTGCAAAGAAAGCCCTTCTGTGTAGGCCATGGGGAAAAAGAGACTCAGAGATTAGGGGACTGAGAAGAAGGGGACAGAGATTTTGCCTGGCATTTCAGTCCTGGATCTAGCTGTACCTGAAGCCCATTCTTACCCTTTCTATTATTTGGTTTAGTGAACCAATACATTCCTTTGTTTAGTTTAGTTTATGTGAGTTTGAGTTGACTGAAATGGCATTTACCGCAAAACTAGTCCTGGTCAGTATAGGTACAACTTTAACCTCTTTTATGCCATTGATCCTTATTTTTTAATAGTGTTCCATTCCTTGTCTTCCCAACATCTAATTTCTTTTAAAGCACCTTTGAAATGTGTTACACAACTCCTTACATAAGTGCTCAGCTGGTTTTGCTGGAATTAAACAGAATTTTAGGGATGCCTAGGTGGCTCAGCGGGTTAAGGCCTCTGCCTTCAGCTCAGGTCATGGTCTCAGGGTCCTGGGATCGAGCCCTGCATTGGGCTCTCTGTTCAGTGAGAAGCCTGCTTCCTTCTCTCTCTCAGTCTGCCTCTCTGCCTACTTGTGATCTCTCTCTCCATCAAATAAATAATCTTTAAAAAATATTTAAAAAAAACAGAATTTTAGTTATTTTCTTATAGGTACTTCATGTTATCACTACTTCCCTTCTCTTAAGACTATATACCTTGGAGAACTAGGCCACTGATTTCTACTTTTTAAAAGTTCTGAAAAGTGCTCTGCACATAGTAGAAACTCACAAAATGCTGGCAGTTGTGATGACAGTCTGACCACATCACGAGAGAAGCCCACTGACCTCCTGCACTGCAACACTCTCAAACACACCAGGAATGCTGGCCTCACTGAGATCTTGAGTCACAGGGCCACAGAGAGCCTTCTGCCAGGAATCCTAGGGCCCAGCCTAGAAGCTGACAGTACAGGTAACTTCCCACAGAGTTCCTCTTACCCCTGGGAATTTCAGTCAGCCATGACTAAGGGAGACAGCAGCTTCTAGAACTTTCTAGAAACGGAGTCTCAGCAGTGAGAGCCTAAATACTGTCAAGAGTGGCCACAATTGCCATCTGTTTTTAACCCCCGGGGACTCCTGGCTTGGCTGGGACCCCTGAAGCCCTGGGAAGCTCCTAAAATTACTGCAGGGGAGCCGGGCACACACGCAGCACACCCAAGCTCTTACTTAAACCAGGGACCTTGTTGGCAGACAAACAGCAGGCTTGATTTATTTAGGTAATGACAATTTTTCAAACACAGTTTCTCAGGCACTGGATATGACAAGCACATTGGCTGTCGTAGCACCGGGGAGCTGGGGGAGGACGTGGGAGGGTGTGACAGCTACGACCAGGGAAGGGTTTGGACTCTGAGAGGAGGATCCGTTACCTCTAGAACCAGGCTTGGGTGGTAGGAGAGGAGGCGAGAAGACAGCAGGTCTGGTTGGCCGCTAGGGGGAGCTGGGGATGCAGGACACCTCAAATTTGAGCCCCGCATTTCCCCCACCGTCTCTCAATGGCCAGGGGTAGGGGCCACTTTTACCCGCAGAGACCAAGGCACGTGGGCAGCAGGGCCTGAGTGCGCCCAGACCTGCGCCTCCCAGTCGCGTGCTTTGGGCTTGTCCTGGCTTCTGCTACCAGGAAAAGTGGGGGAAGCTCTGCCCTGGCAGGGGTGGGGGTTGGGGTGGGGGTAAGCTCCAGCCGCCCCAGGGGTATCTCTGAGCATCATTATTCTGACCACTTCTGACCCCTTCTCCCAACAATGAGCTTGTTGTCTCTCCTCCAGGCAGGGGGAGACCCACTTCTGGACCAGAGCCACCTCCGTGTTTCCAGGTGAGTGGGCGTCCAGGAAGTACCCACCAAGTCGCCTGCGGCTGAATGAGTCACCTTACTGGGAAATTGGCAAAAAAATGTTATTTGCCGAAACCACAGAGACATTGTGCCCAGGACCTCGAAGTCTGTTTTTTCCGATGCTGCCCGAGTGTTGTCTGTCACTGGCAAGAGGACCCACCACAGAGGCCAAGGAAAGGATTCCTGCTCCTTAAAGAGCCCTTTGGCTCATTCTACATCAACAGAACCCATTGCTCCCCCTCTTTTTTCTTTTAAGGATTTAAGTAGTCTGGACCCCCAAAGCAGGACTCGAACTCACAACCCGGAAATCGAGAGTAGCGGGCTCCACCCACTGAACCAACTAGGTACCCTCCCCCCACCGCCCCACTGACTTTTTTTTTTTCTTTTTTTCCCCTCCCGTCCCCCACTGACTTCTTGATAAACGAGCATATACGGAGCCTCTGCTGGGTCAAGTAGCATTATTAAGTGTTCTGCACACAACAGATGGGTCTGTGGAATGAATATTTCAATGAGAAAATAAAAGGTCCAGTTAAATTAAATCCTTCATTTCCTTTTCTTCTTCCTCAAAGTTTTTCCTTCCTTCTTTCCTCCCTCCCGCCTTCCTTCCCTCTCTACCTCTCTCCTTCCCTATCTCTTTTTTCTCCTTCCCTCCTTCCTTTTCCACATATCATCCGATTCACCCTTTTAAAATGTACAATTTGATAGACTATAGGGGCACTGGGTTGACTTAGTAGGTTAAGCATCTGACCCTTGATTTCATCTCAGTCATGACCTCAGTGTGCTAAGATCGAGCCCCGCGTCAGACTCTGTGCTGACATGGAGCCTGCTTAAGATCCTCTCTCTCCCTCTCCCTCTGCACTTCCCAACACCCGCCCCCCATAATAAAAATAAAGTGTTCAATTTGGTAGACTGTAATGTATTCACAGAATTGTCCCAGAATCACCAGTCACTCATTCCAGAACATTTTTAGCACTCAAAAAAGAAACCCCTGACCCATGAGCCAGCACTCTCTACTCCTTCCTGCCTTCAGCTTCTGGAAACTACTATTTTCCATTTCTATGGATTTCTGGTTCTAAACATTTCATATGAATGGAACCATACAGTATGTGGCCTTTGGGGGGTGACTTTTTTTCACTTAATATATTTTCAAGGCTTGTCTGTGTTGAAGCATGCATTATTACTTCATTCCTTTCTGTTGGGGAATAGTATTTCATTGTAGGGATATACTACTTTGTTTATTCATCCATTAGTTGAGGGACATTTGGGCTGTTTCCACTTTCTGGCTACTTATGAAGAATGCTGTCATGAACATTAGTATGCATGTTTTTCAATAATATATGTTTTCATTTCTCTTGGGTATGTACTTAGGAGTAGATTTGTTGGGTCATACAATAACTCTATGCTTTATCTTTTGAGGAACTTCCAGACTGTTTTCCAAAGTGGCTGCCACCACTATTCATTCCCACAAGCAAAGTATGAGCATTCCAGTCTCTCCACATCCTCACTAACACTTTTTATTGTCTGCCTTTTTGGTTATAGCCATCCTACTGGGTGTGAAGTGGTATCATTGCAATTTTGATTTGCAGTTCTCTGATGGCTGATGATGGGCATCTTTTCATGTGCTTATTGGCCATTTGGGTGCCTTCTTTGGAGAAATATTGATTCAAATCCTTTGCTCATTTGCTAATTGGATTGTCTTTTTGTTGTTGAGTTAAAAGGGTTTTTTGTATTCTGGGGGCACCTGGCTGGCTCAGATGGTAGAGTATATGACTTTATCTCAAGGTTGTGAGTGTGAGCCCCACATTGGGTGTAGAGATTAAAAATTTAAAAAAAAAAGTTTTTTATATTCTGGATATTAGACTCTTATCAGGCATGTGATCTGCAAGTATTTTCTCTCATTCTGTGAGTTTTTTCACTTTTTTGAAAAATATTTTATTTTTTAATTTCACTTTTTTAAAATTTTTTTAAAAGATTTTACTTATTTATTTGATAAATTTTTTTTTTTTGAAAAATATTTTAAGTATTCTCCACACCCAGCATGGGGCTTGAACTCACAGCCCTGAGGTCAAGGGTCACACACTCCACCAACTGAACCAGCTAGGCTCCCCTCACTTTTTTGAGAGTGTTTTCTGAAGTACAGAAGTTTCTGGTTTTGATAAAGTCCAATTTTTCTATTTTTTTCATTGCTTGTGCTTTAAGTGTCATATGTGAGAAACCACTGCCTAACCCAAGTTCACAAAAATTTACAACTATGTTTTCACCTAAGAGTTTTATGATATTAGCTCTTCCATTTAGACTTTGATCCATTTTCAGTTAATTTTTGCATAGGGTATCAGGTAAGGGTCCAAACTAATTGTTTTGCATTTCAACCTGCTTTAGCGCCATTTGTTGAAAAGACTTTTCTTTCCCCCATGAAATGGTCTTGGCACCCTTGTTGAAAATCAATTGCCCATAAATATATTTCTGGACTCTCAGTTCTGTTCTCTTGGTTTATTTTACTTCATATAACACTCTTGAGGTCCATCCATGTTGCCAGGATGTCCTTTTTATGGCTGAATAATATTCCATTGTGTATACCTACACCACATTTTCTTTATCCATCCATCCATTGATGGACACTTAGATTGTTTCAATGTCTTGGCTATTGTGAATAATGCTACAGTGAACACGGGGAAGCAGATACCTCTCTGAGATAGTGACTTCATTTCCTTCGGATAAATACTCAGAAATGGAATCGTTGGATCATAGAGTAGTTCTGTTTTAAATTTTTTGAGGATCCTCCATATTGTTTTCATGGTGGCTGCACCAATTTACATTCTCACCAATAGTGCACTAGCGTCTCCTTCTCTTATAAGGGACCAACCCTATTGAATAAGACTCCCATCCTTATTACCTCATTCAACCTTAATTACTGTCTTACAAGCCCCACCGCTAAGCTAAACTGTACATCTAAAGCTTCAACATACGAATTTTGGGAGACACAAACATTCGGTCCCTAATATCACCTGTTTTCTTTTTACTTCTGTAATGTGACGACTAGAATGTTTAAGATTATGTACACCATTCACATATTATGTCTATCATCAGCACCAGTCTGGTTTTAAAAACTGAGAACCGACGGGAGGGGCGGGGCGGGCCTCTGTGTCGTGTCCCCGGTTCCGTAGGCGGCGGTGGCGGCGAGCACTCCAGCCGGCGGCGGGCACCGTGGCCCCGGGGAGCCGGGTGAAGAGCGAGTACATGAAGCGCCAACGGGAGCCGCGCTGGGAGGAGGACCGGCCGTGCCACCTCGAGCTGCAGCGCTACCGCCTGGGCCGCCGGCTGCGGGAGCAGGCGCACGCGCCCTGGCTCTCTGGCGACTGTGGCGGGTCCGGAGACTCGGACGACTCGTCGTCGGGAGCACGGGGCCCCGCGCCCCCAGGGCGCCGCCCCCCCCACCCCACCCCACCCCCCCGCCTCGCCGCCCGCGGAGCCCGCGGCGCGGGAGGGGCCGGAACGGCGGGCGCGCGGGCCGGGGGAGGAGAGGGGCGCGGAGGCGGCGGAGGCCGAGGAGGCCCGGGACGCGGAGGGCACAGACGACGCGGGCGCGGACAAGGCGGCGGCGGCTGCGGCTCTGCCAGCCCCGCCAGTGAAAGATATCAAAGAAAAACCTGAACAAGAGATCAGAACAGGGGCGCCTGGGTGGCTCGGTGGGTGAAGGCCTCTGCCTTCGGCTCGGGTCATGATCTCGGGGTCCTGGGATCGAGTCCCACATCGGGCTCTCTGCTCAGCGGGGAGCCTGCTTCTCCGTCTCTCTCTGCCTGCCTCTCTGGCTGCTTGTGATCTCTGTCTGTCAAATAAATAAGTAAATAAATATTTAAAAAAAAAAAGAGAGAGAGAGAGAGAGAGATCAGAACAAAAGAGACTGAGAAGTTACCTAACAGTCCTGAACCCCGACAGCAACCAAGTGCCTTATTTGCCAGAGGAAATAGGAAAGCAGTCAAAAGTCCTCAAAGATCATCGAGTAAAAGAAAAGAGAACAAGCATCCGTTTTTGCCCTTTACGGGTGGGGAGAAAAGCAGACGGATACAGGAATCCAGAAAACTCACCATGTCTGCGCGTCCGCTCCGGTCCACGAGATTCACGAGTCAGCACTGCGAGCCCAGAACAGGAGACAGGTGGAAAAACGGAAACTGGTCACTCAGAGGCAGCGCGCCCACTCCGTGGAGGTGGAGAAGAAGCGGAGGATAAAGCCTCCGCGCTCGGAGAACCCGTGGGTGACGGAGTACATGAGATGCTACTCAGCACGGGGCCTGAAGGCAGGAACGGCTGCCGGGTCAGCAGGAGAAAGAAGAAGCAGAACAAAAGAAAAACCATCAGAGGAAAACAGACACAGGTTTAAGAAACCAGCGATGACCCGGCGTTTTCTGTAGGGAATTTCCCGAAGACTGCTCTGTTTCGCTGGATCCTGGTCACCTACCTCAGCAGTAGGGCGACAGGTGAAGCCATAGACATTTGGGTATTTCTGAAGCTAATTCCCTAAATATTTGATATTCTTTTTTTTTTTTTTTTTAATCGCGGGGGGTGGGGGTAGCGAGCACAGGCAGACGGAATGGCAGGCAGAGGCAGAGGGAGAAGCAGGCTCCCTGCTGAGCACGCAGCCTGATGTGGGACTCGATCCCAGGACGCTGGGATCATGATCTGAGCCAAAGGCAGCTGCTTAACCAACTGAGCCACCCAGGCGTCCCAATATTTGATATTCTTATAAGAGTTTTGTTTTAAAGCATCTTAATCTTTTCAGACACCGACCCCGAATGCCTTTAAGTGGCTACAGATGCTTGGAACTCTGTATTTCCACCAGCTTAGCTGGAGCCCATTTCCTTCCTGTTCTCACCCCTTCCCAGACCCTGTAGCCAATAAAATCGTCTCAAATTGCAAAAACAAAAACAAAACAAAACAAAAAAACAAAACAAACAAACAAACAAACAAAAAACCTGAGAACCAATTATGGGGGTCTGAATGGTGGCCTGCCCCCAAAATATATTCATATCTGAAAACTGTGAATGTGACCTTATTTGGAAAAAGGGTCTTTACAGATGTAAAATTAAGATAGGGATCTTGAGATGAGAGGGTCATCCTGGATTAACAGTGTGAGCCTTATTTCTAATAACAGGTGTCCTTATAAGGGCCCACAGAGAAGACACAGAAGAGGGGAGAAAGGAAAATGGCCACAGAGGAAGAGACTGGGTACACACACCCACAAGCCAAAGGACATCTGGAGGCACCAGAACCTGGAAGGCACAAAGAAAGGTGAGTCTTTGGAGGGAATGTGGCCTTGTTGACACCTTGATTTCAGATTTTCGGCCTTCAGAACTGTGAGAGAAGAAATCTCTGTTGTCTTAAGCCCCCAAGCTTATGGAAATTTGTAATAGGATCTCTAGGAAACCAATATACCAATACATATCACTTATAATATTAGGACAAAGTGTTGTTCTTAGATTCGGTAAAGAAGTAAACATAGTTTTGGGCACGACACTTGGGTTGCTCAAAAGAGAGTTAAGAAAAATCAAGGTCAAATGGATTCTTGTTTATTACACTCCGTCTCAATTTTAGCTTGCTTCAGATCAGTGGTTGCTTTTGGGTAGAGAGGCTCGATGGGGAAGAGACATGACGGAATTTCCTGGGAGTGATACGGAATTTCCTGGGAGTGATACGGATGTTCTTGATCTTGATAATGGTGTAAATGAGTGATGTTACCTAAGCGTTCCACATTGGTCACAACCGCCTGCGTAGAACTCTTAAGATTGGAGCATTTTCCTTTAGGTACGTTATACCTTAATTAAAATAGAAAACGTATGGGACGCCTGGATGGTGTTAAGTGTCTGACTCTTGATTTCAGCTCTGGTCATGAGATCAAGCCCTACGTGGGGCTCCGCACTCAGCACAGAGTCTGCTTGAGATTCTCTCTCTCCCTCTTCCCCTCCCCCCCACTCACATATGCATGCTCTCTCTCTCTCTTTCAAAGTTGATAAATAAAATCTTTATTAAAAAAAATTAAATCTTTTTTAAAAAGTAGCTGGCTTTATATATGGGTCATGACGGGGCTCCTGGGTGGCTCAGTGGGTTGAGCTTCTGACTCTTTATTATGGCCCAGACCATGATGTCGGGGTAGTAAGATCAAGCTCCAGCACCGGGCTTGTGCTCAGTGGGGAGTCTGCTTGAGAGTCTCTCTCCCTCTCACCCTCTGCCCATACCCCGCCCTGTGCACGTTCTCCTCGAACCCTCAATCTCTCTCCCTCTAACAAATGAATAAATCTTTAATATGTGGGTCATTACTTCTTAATACAACTTTTTGTTTTTCCCAGAGTTTTTTTTTTTTATTGGTTTCTCTGCTTTTAAATGAGGTGGAGATGAAGATCTTCCTCAGATTAATATTTTTTTAAGTTTATATTTGTCTTTTTCAGTAAACTCTATCAGTGTGGGGGGCTCAGACACAACCCTGAGATGCAGGGTCGCAGGCTCTTCTGACTGAGCCAGTAGGCGCCCCTAATATTACCCATTGACTGAATTCACTTTCCCTTTGAAAGCATTTTTCATGCAATTCCTTGACTTCTTACTCCAACTGAGCCACTAATTTACAGGTCTGTGGACAGCTACCATTCTGGAATACCCCGCCCCCCACCCAATCCTGTTCCTCCGTTGATTTCACTTTCCTTCTCCAAAATTCTGTTTCCATCTCGCTAGGGTATGTCCTAGGATTTTTTTTCTCCCTAGAAAAGTCATGTGGGAGGTCAATGCCGGGTCCTTCTACATATGAGAAATATCTTATTTGATCTCTTGGCTGGGCATACAATCGAAGGGTCAAAACAACATTTCCTGAGAAGCTGGAAGGTATTGTTTTGATTATATTCTGGAATCCAGTATTGCTGATGAGATGTTGGAGGCTTGTTGGATATTTATTTTGCAGGTGACCTGTTTTCCTCTCTCCAGAAACTTTCACGATGGTTTTTGTTATCCTTAGAGACCTAGACTATCACCAGGCTGTGTCTCGTGGTTTTACTGGGCTTTGGTTTTATTTATTTATCTCGCTTGATACCTGAGCCTTTTCAATCTGCAGATTCAAGCCTTTCTTCAGCTGATGGATATTTTGTTCTAATTTTTTCTAGCCTCTCTGTTTCCTTCCTTCCTTTCTTCTCTTTCTCTGGAACTTCCAGATGGGCTGCCCCTCCTTCTATGCCTTATTTTTTTTTTCTCTTTTCTGGCACCTCTTGATCTTCTAGTCCTTTCAGTGCCAGCATGTCCCCAGCAGCCAGCCCCACCCAACGCCTCCTGTCACTCACCACTTCCTCTCAGGCCTGTCACATGTCTCCCACAGTTCCCCTTCTCCCTCTCCTGTGTGTTGGAGCCTCTCCAAACACACCTTCTCCACTGGTTCATGAGCTTCCGATTTCCTTCTACCTGCTCAGTCCACACAGGTGGCTCAAGATAACAAAATCTTAACCACAATCAGGGCGCCTGTTTGGCTCAGTCGGTAGAGCATGTGACTTCTGATCAAGCCCCAATTTGGGTGTCAAGACTGTTATCAATCAGTCTGTCAATCAAGTAATAAAAAAGGAAAAAAAAATCTTAACCACATCACTTTCTCCCACTTGTAAATCTAAAACACTCCTGTGTGGGACACCTGGGTGGCTCAGTTGGTTAAGTGTCTGACTTCAGCTCAGGTCATGATCCCAGGTTCGTGGGGTCGAGCCCCGCATCGGGCTTCTTGCACAGCAGGAGGCCTGCTTCTCCCTCTCCTTTCAATCTGCATGCTGCCGCCCTGTTTGTGCGCTCTAGTTCTCTCTCTCTCTGACAAATAAATTAAATCTTTTTTAAAGCTTTATTTATTTATTTATTTGACAGGCAGAGATCGCAAGGAGGCAGAGACGCAGGCAGAGAGAGAGGAGGAAGCAGGCTCCCCGCTGAGCAGAGAGCCCGATGCGGGGCTCGATCCCAGGACCCTGAGATCATGACCTGAGCCTAAAGCAGAGGTTCAACTCACTGAGCCACCCAGGTGCCCTAAATAAATTAAATCTTAAAAAAAAAAAAGAAGAAGAAGAAAAAACCCTACAAAACACTCCTGCATATCTCCTCTACCCTCACCAAATATATGTGGTGGGGGGGGGTGCAGGGGAGGGATCCCCACACAGAAACTATTCTGCGACACCAAGAAGACGTCCCACAGTTCATTCAGTTCTGACACCATCTGCCTGGGAATGGCATAAGATCCCCCCAGTTAGGGACTTGGTCCCAAAAGATGGCCCCATCCTCAATCACCCGTCGCCGATCATGGGTCCAGACTGTTTCCTGTGATTCTGACCCACTGACTATAATTCAGCTTCCCATGGCCCGAGTTACAGAACTCAGGGGAACAGTTTACTTACTAGATCACTGGTTCTTACAAAGGATACAGGGAGAGATGAAGAGACATAGGTGAGGTGCAGAAGGGTTCTGAGCCCCGGAGCTTCCGTCCCCGTGGAGCCGAGAGCACCACCCTCTTGGGGGGTCGATGCGCGCTCGTTCACTAACTCATCCTTGTGGGTTTTTGCGGGGGTTTCATTACGCAGGCACAGCTGATCAGTTCATGGGCCATCTGTGAGTTAGCTCAGTCACCATCCCTGCTCCCCTCCCCAGAGGTGGGCATTAATCTGTAAGGTTGGTTCCTCTGGCTACTGCCCCCTTGTCCTTAGGGGCTTTCCAGGAGTCATTCATTAACATAAACTTGCCTGACTGAAAGCAGCTGGCTGTGAAAAATGGAGAGCGACTCTATTGCTCTTCTCAGGAAACTCCTGGGATTTTTAGGAGCTAGGTGACAAAATGTATATTCTTATTATGAATCACTGTGTCAGGGCGCCTGGGTGGCTCAGTCGGTTAAGCATCTGCCTTTGGCTCCGGTCATGATCTCAGGGTCCTGGGTTTTCTGCTCAGCAGGGAGCCTGCTTCTCCCTCTGCCCCTTCTCCTGCTTGTGCTTTCTCTCTCTCTCTCGCTCGCTCGCTCTCTCGCTCTCAAATAAATAAATAAAATCTTAAAAAAAAAAACCCACTATATCACATAACCCCTTCACCAACTCTCTCCCTATCCTTTGTCCCCTGTGTCAGTCAATGGCTTCACCACCCAACCTGGCTCTCAGATACTGCCTAGACCCCGGGTTCTGTCCCCTGGGTCCCTGGAGTGTCTCCTACACCTGTGCCTGTCCCTGCTGTTCTGAGCCGTGGGGTGGCCTGGTTCCCACCCTTGTTTTTCATGATCCCCTCCCGGGCACTCCACTTCTCTGTCCCACCATACTGATTGTCCTCACTTTTGCGTAAATGAGAGAAAATTTGGGGAGGAAGGATTGAGGAAGAAAAGGGGGAAGGAGGGGCGCCTGGGTGGCTCAGTGGGTTAAGCCGCTGCCTTCGGCTCTGGTCATGATCTCGGGGTCCTGGGATCGAGTCCCGCATCGGGCTCTCTGCTCTGCGGGGAGCCTGCTTCCTCCTCTCCCTCTCTCTGCCTGCCTCTCTGCCTACTTGTGATCTCTGTCAAATAAATAAATAAAATCTTAAAAAAAAAAAAAAAAAGGGGGGGGGGGGGGAGGAGGTAAGGAAGGGAAAGACAGAAAGGAAGAAAAGAACAGAGACTCCAAGGATAGGTCATTCCCAAAAAGATAGAGGCTGCCAATAAATCCTTGATCAAGAGATTTGTTTTTAGGGGCACCTGGGTGGCTCAGTTGGCTAAGCATTTGACTCTTGATCTCAGCTCAGGTCTTAATCTCAGGGTCATGAGATCGAGCCCGGTGTTGGGCTCCATGCTGGGGGTGGAGCCTACTTAAAAAAAAAAGACAGAGAGACTTGCTTTTATACTGATGAAAGGAGGGAAAATCACACTCAAGGACAGTTTTAAAGGGGAAAAGAAGTCAGCAAAGGATGACTGAACGTGGATGGAGGATGCGGAGGGGGCAGGGGAGAGGGGGAGGGGTTCCCTCAGCTCACTCATAGCTTTTTGGGATGAGCTGGGGGGGAGCCCCTCCTTCTCAAAGGCCCCCTGGCATTCCCCAGGGTAAACAGTACCAGCTAAGACCAATGGCCTCAGTCCCCAAAGCCCCACAAATAGTGAGAACAGATCACACAGGGAGTACAGAAAAACCTAGATTGGCTCTGGATGGGGAAGAGTGGGCTAAGAAAGGGAGAGAGAACCAGCAAGAGAGAGATTGATTTTAAGGACTGGGTTGGTTAGTTTGAAATCCATAGGGCAGGCTAGAAACTCAGGCAGGAACTGATGCAACAGAAATTCCTACTCTCAGAAAACCTGTTTTTGCTCTCGTGGCAAAATCCGCTGATCGGGTGAGGCCCACACTCATAATCAAGGATCATACCCTTTGCTGAAAGTCAACCACATCTGCAAGACATCTTCACGGCACCACCTAGGTTGGTGTTGGATTAAGCAACCGGGTGGTACAGCCTAGCCAACCTGCCCCGCAAAACTTCCCATCACCGGCACAAGAGGAAAACTGAGCCCCGAAGACATGACCAAGGCAGGCAGCTTTTCTACTTCTTAAGGCAAAGACACAACAATCTGTGAGGAATTGGCAACGAAAACAAAGAAACAAACAAACCATCACAAATGACTTCTATTTGGGAGTTTCCGTTAGTGAGGAATCCTAAACAGAATTTGGCCAGGGACAGTATGTACATGAAAGTAACAAGGTCTGTTATGTGCACTTCCTCCTCTCTGGATCCCCTTCTCCGATGGTGAGGATCTCTCTGCCTCCTGCTGCAGGGACGTACCTCTCCCACGGAAGATAGATTTCTTGCTTCCTGGAGGCCAAGGGGAGCCACAGCATTCTTCCTGCACCTGCTCTTTCTTAAGTAACTTACATCAAAATAATCAATATCCCACCATGACAGATTTGGGGGTGACCTGCCCGGGGCCGCCATGGTAGGTAAGATGGAAAACAGAGCAACCAGATTTTGTATTGCTTATATCCCAAGAGAGCAGAGAATTTTGTGGAGTGGAAAACAGCCCTGCCTTCGTATGTCTCACCATTCTGAATCAAAGTCAGGCAGTTTCCTGATGTTTAGCTACTGTTGAATTGAACCCTGGTTAGAATTGGTTTTGCAGAAGTCTTTTTTTTTTTTTTTAAGATTTTATTTATCTATTTGACAGAGATCACAAGTAGGCAGAGAGGCAGGCAGAGAGAGAGAGAGAGAGGAGGAAGGAGGCTCCCTGCTGAGCAGAGAGCCCAATGTGGGGCTCGATCCCAGGACCCTGAGATCATGACCTGAGCCAAAGGCAGAGGCTTTAACCCACTGAGCCACCCAAGCATCCCACATTATATGTTTGTGGCTGCAGCTCTGCCTCAAGTGATTTCTCAGTCCAGGACCCAAGTGGGGGAAGCCGCTCTCTGGAACCTGGGGTTCCCAAGGCAATGGGAAAGAGGAAGCCATCTGGAGGAAACATACAATGGATCTTAAAGTTTCTGCTTGGAGCGGGCTTATGTTAGCTCTACTCTCCTGTCTCGGGTCCTACCGATGACATCTTAGAATATAAGTGAGGTTTGGTGGGGTGAGGTCTGGAGCCGACGATGAAGAAAGAATTCTTGAGACATCTTTGGTGCAAAATGGTGGTTTATTAAAGCACAGGGAGGGCGCCTGGGTGGCTCAGTGGGTTAAAGCCTCTGCCTTCGGCTCAGGTCATGATCCCAGGGTCCTGGGATCGAGTCCAGCATCAGGCTCTCTGCTCAGCAGGGAGCCTGCTTCCCCCCTCCCCTCTCTGCCTACCTCTCTGCCTACTTGTGATCTCTGTCTGTCAAATAAATAAACAAAATCTTTAAAAAAAAAAAAAAAAAAAAGCACAGGGACAGGACCCGTGGGCAGAAAAAGCTGTTGCCTTGGGGTTGTGAGGAGTGGTCCATTGGTTGCCTCCAAGTTGGGTAGAGGGTTAGGGATGGTGTAAGTCTCTAAGGAATATTGGAAGCAAGGTTTCCAGGACCTTGAGGGGCTGGCTGTTGTTGGGAAAAAGTTATTCATTATATGTAATAAAACCTTTGTGTGAGACCCTTTATCAGTGGGCCATATGTTTGGGAATGATTGTCAACATGTATCTTGGAGGATTCAGAGATAAAATTTTCAAAGGAATTGTTAAAGTAGACTGCAGGATCCTGGTAGGGGGTTGGTAGGGGTCTGTCAGGCTGGGTTTGCCCTTTGCCCTTAGCAAAGCCTCCAGGAGGAGGCAATTGAGTCCCTAGAGGAATGTGACTGTCTTTTTCAAGGCTTGTCAGTGGGTAAGGAAATTTAATAATTGTTCTTCTGCCTCTGTTTCCCACATCACTACTAAACCACATGGCCAGATCTGAGGATGGGGCAGGGGAGGTCTGTTCTCACTCAGAGAGATGCCACCAGTGTCAAGGCAGGGACCAACAATCCTCTCCTAGGAAGGGGCCATGGATGCTGGTGCCCGTTACCACGCCTGGTCAGCCTTCCTTTCGGAGTTACAACTGGCCTTCTTTTTTCTTTTCTTTTTTTTTTTTTTTTTAAGATTTTATTTATTTATTTGACAGAGAGAGATCACAAGTAGGCAAAGAGCCAGGCAGAGACAGAGGGAGAAGCAGGCTCTCCACTGAGCAGAGAGCCCGATGCGGGGGCTTGATCCCAGGACCCTGAGATCATGACCTGAGCCGAAGGCAGATGCTTAACCCACTGAGCCACCCAGGTGCCCCTACAACTGGCCTTCTTAACAGCGTTTTTTGATCAACGCAACTGACAGTAAAGAAAGGTTCACTGTCCTCCAAGGAACACAATAATAGAAACACGCACTGGGGTGACGAGGTCAGAATTTGGACAAGAAGGTCTTGTGCTGGCTCAGTTCACGGTATGGTCTCCGTGGCATCGTGAGGAGACCCAGCCCTCCCTGGGCCGCCGGGATGTCCTCTTGGCACAGGCCCAGGTCACTGCCTTCTCTCTCAGGTCATGGGTTCAACCTGTCCGGGATCTTGGTAGCGGGATTTTTTGGTGGTTTTTCTTCCCCCCTAATAAACAAAGCCAGGGCCAGTGGGGGTGAGCTGGCCTCACTGTGAGCCCTACGGAAAAACTGTGGTTTCGACCACTGTAAACATCTGCATGCAGGAGGCGGTGTGGGCAGCTGCAGGCTGAGAGGTGAACCGCCATCGCCAGAAGCCACAGGCCCCTGATTTCCCTCTCCCCCTTTGTTTGGTCAAAAGAATCAGATTGTTCAAATACTGGCATTTCAGATCCAAAAGAGAAGTATAGCATCACAAAAGGCAAGATTTGGAAGGGACTGTGGTTATCACATGGGTGGGTGCACCCTACTGGAAGAGGAAAGCCCAGATGTGGGAAGCAAAGAGCCCAAGGTCCCCCAGGAAAAACTGGGCATGCCCCATCCCCTCATCCCCCACAGGCCAGGTGCCACGGGGCACCCGAGTGTTTGCTCCACGAGGGGAGAAGAATGAAATGGACTCATCCACGGACACCACTCCAGGATTTCTAGGTGACAGGGCTCCCGTGAGAGGTCAGGCAGCAGTTTAAAGGTCTTCGAGAAAGGAGGTGCCTTCTGTTCAGCTAGTGTGGGGTTTGGGGGGGGGGGTGGCGTGTCACCGTCACTTTGAAGCCTCTCCTGGTTTGTCACTCCAGCTTTTCAAGGTTGTGTCAAGATTGCCCCATGAAGAATCTGTGAGCCACACACAGAGCAAGCAAATCAGAACATAATTCTTGGGCCTGCAGGTCTGAGATTTCTGCTGGGAATATGGCAGGAGCCTCCGTGGAATGGTCCAGTGGAAGTGCACCTCCTGACACTTTCCTTCTTTCCTTCTTCCAGATTTCCCTAAAGCTGAGGCTCTGAGCTTCCCCTTCAGAAGGAGGATGTGTACAGGTGTGAATGGAATGTACGAAATGCCAAAATAAGTAGAGATCAACAGGTTGTATTAACAGTACCAAAGTCAACCCTTATCAAGCCCTTACTACTTGCCCTGTGTTATTGCCAATGCTCTAAATGTACTTGCCTAACAAAACACCCAGGAGGCAGGGAATGCTGTTAAAACACTGGGGCACGGAGAGAGCGTCAGCAACTTGTCCCAGGTTACATAGCTAGAAAGTGAGAGCTGGGATTCAATCCCAGGTAATCTGGCTCCAGAAAGCCTGTTGGGGACGAAGAATTTCCTCTGCCTTTCAAGATCCTTCTAGCTGGACTAAATCCAATTGACATAAAACAGATTAGTAGGAGAGAGTCAGATTTCAGGGCTACGCATGGGGAATCCACTTGACCATGACAATTGCAAAGACAGTGGGGCAACAGGACCCTTATAGGAGCTATAGAGGGGGGTGGGGGTCTGAAGCTACAAAGGGAGGAAGACCATTAGCAGGAAGGTAGGAGATGTTTGTTAAACAAAGGTTGCCCTCTCATGCAGATACATTTCTTGTGTAAACAGGAATTTCTGTTAATAGCTCTCTTCCTGGTCCAAGCTGCGCCCTGGAGGGGGAAGTGAAGAGCTGTTCTTGAATCTGCTGGGTTTTAATTGGCATGAACATTTCTTTGCATTAAAAGCAAAGCGGCCCATCCTGGGGCAGTCTGCCCTGGGCCCCTACAACCCGCACTCCTAGCCTCTAGCTCAGATTATCACTAATAATTAGCACTCTGTTGTGGACATTCAGCTGGTGCCTTGGAGCTAACTTATTTCATTTACTACGGAACAAGGAATTCTCAAGGTGATTATTCCCAATTATCATTTCCATGGAATGTGTCAAGAAACAGAAAGATTGAACAACTTGCCCAAGTCTCATCACTAATTGGTGTTAGGACTGGAACTGGGACATTGACTTGGTTCCTAACTCCCTCCTCTCTTGTGTTCTTAGATATTGATAATTGTTGAAGCTGATCCAAAGGGTTTATTTTACTATTTACTCTATTTCTGTGTATTTGAAAGTTGCCTTTAAAACAACCCCAAAACCCCAAACCCCAACTACGCCCTTCGTCACGGTGTTGTCCCAACCCTGCAGGTTCCTGTGTGTTTCCTTGATGGTTGGGAAGGGGAAGGGAGAAGAGGTTGGATTTGGGTCAGCAAAATTTCCCGAACTTTTCAACCGTAAACCAATTACTTTTTCTCCTTCTCCTCCCTCTTTTTCTTCTACGAGACGGGATTCTCACTTTCTGGGAGGATGCTCAGCTGTCCGAGACTTGCCTCCTGGTGGCTCTTGTCCTGGGCTTGGTATCAACAGGAAGTTGGAGACGTGGTGGAGATGGGTCCCAGGGGGAGGACAGTCAGTGAGAAGTGCTCACAAGGCCCCAGGCGCTGTCCAACCCAGCACCGAAGAAACCTCTCTGAGTGTTGATTGGACTGGGTTGTACAGACAGACCCGAGGGGGTTGGGGAAAGGGCCCGTGCAGCTGTTTCCAGGTCGCTGCAGAAGACAGAAGGAGATTATGCCAGGTCGGGCTGGGACCTGAAATTTCCCCTATTTCTTACATAATCTATCTTTGTTCCATACCTTTCCTTTTGCAAGGTACTTTCCCACATAACAGTTCCCTTCATCTTCAGGACACTCACGTAAGGTGGGCCACGGGGCTATCACTCCCCTCATTTTATGGCGCTGAGGGACTGTCAAGGTCACACGGGGGAGAACGTCACACAAGCCCAATTCATCTGTGCCCTTGCTGCTCTGTCACGCAGCATTGCCAGGGTTTGGCCTCATTACTTTTGGGGGATCTACTTGGTCTAGAAAATGTGGGTGCAGCCCAAGGTCATGTGGGCATGTCAGGAGGTGGCCACATAAGCCACGGGATGCTGGATATGAAAATCCCCCCCCCGCCCCCCACCTCGTTGAAACAGATGGGCCCTTCCCGCAGGCTCTGGTTTAGGTAGCAAGAGGCTAGAATCATAAGCAAGGGGTAGTTGGATGTGGAGGAGGGAGCCATAGCCAGGGAGGGACAGAGAATAACAGACTCGGGAGAGGATTCCAGGGCCTTTTGGATCCTGACCGGGTTTATCAGGCCTGTCCTGAGTCTGAGCCCTGACTCCCCAAGGGGCCGCTGGGAGTTGGGCGCGCCAGGCCTCCAGGCTGACTCACTGCCTGGCGGCCGGTCTTGGATCCTCTCCCTCCCACATTCCCTCAGCCACTGCCCCTGTACTGGTGTTTACTCCTGGCTTTATTTACCGAGGCTTAACCTCCTCGTTAGCCTCTTGCGTTATCAGTTATCACCGGGGGTTTTGCTATGAGTGATAACTACCTGCTCTGGTTCTTTGCTTCAGGATTTTCTTTAAAAAATGTTTTTTTGAAAAGAAAGTCGTTGGGATGTTTACAAAAAAAACAAAGAGAAGGCAGGGTCCTGTCCTCTAGGCTTGGAGAGCGGTGGCCACCCATCCCGCTCCTCCCCCGGAAAAGCCGGAAAAGCTTTTCCGTTCTGCAGGTGCAGCAGCCCTGGGTACCAAGGGCTGTTTATCCCTCTGTTCTCCGCAGGGACCACCCTCCCAGGATTTCAAAGCACTTCCGGTGTCTCAGTTCTCATGTTTACCCCAGTGGATGGATCCCTGCTTTTCAGACATCAACTATAAATGTAAAGCCAGGGAGGTGTCTGACTGGCTCAGTTGGTAGAGCATGTGACTCTTGATCTCAGGGTTGTGAGTTCAAGCCCCACGTGGGGCATGGAGGTTACTAAAAATAAATAAATAAATAAAGTCAGTGAGTCATTTCGCGACTAGGATGATCATCCTCTGTTTTCTTTTCCAAAATTTGGGTGTTTGTAAATTAGGTTTCCTAAAGTGGTAACATATGTATAAAGGAAGAAAAGGAGCAAAGGTAGTTCTATGCTCATTATTTTCCAAAGAAGTAACTACTGTACACTAGTCAGGGCTTTCCATGTACCAGACACTATTTTAAGTCTATTAACACATTATCTCATTTAATTTTTATAAGCACCCCATATGGCATCACCCTTCTTAGGGATGGACGCAGGGGTTTTGTTTTTTTAAAGACTTTGTTTGATACAGAGAGACACAGCGAGAGAGGGAACACAAGCAAGGGGAGTGGGAGAGGGAGAAGCAGGCTCCCTGTTGAGCACGGACCCCAACAAGGGGCTCCATCCCAGGACCCTAGGATCAGGACCTGAGCCAAAGGCAGATGCTTAACGAATGAGAACACCCAAGCGCCCCTGCACCCAGGTTTTTGAGGCCTGGAAGCTTACAAAATTGGGGGCTTTCTTTTGCAATGATATAATTGCAAATTATATGTAAATTGCAATTAACGATTATAAATCCTGTGCAAAATTAGGTACAGAACCTTGGCAAATGAGGGTTCCAAACTTCGGGACCTAGTCTGCAAATGCACAGATTGAATGTCTGAAAGGTTAAGTCATCTGTCCAAGGAGACACAGCTCACAATCAGTGGAGAGGGGTTTTATTTATTTTTTATTCTTATTTTTTTAAGATTTTATTTATTTATTTAAGATTTATTTATTTTATTTATTTAAGATTTATTTATTTATTTTTTAAGATTTTATTTATGCATTTGAGAGAGAGAGACAGAGCAGGGGGAGAAGCTGAGGGAGAAGGAGACTCCCCACTGAACCAAGTGAGAGACAACATGGGACTCGATCCCAGGACCCCAGGATCATGACCAGAGTTGAAGACAGATGTTTAACCATCTGAGCCACCCAGGAACCCCTTAAGGGGGGGGGGTGATTTAAAAGTCAGGTCTGCTCAGCCCTTCATCCTTACGCTCTCCTTCTCTGAGAGTAAGAACACACACCCACAGCACTGTGCACGGCGCTTCTCTGAGCACTTTACATATTTTAAAATCACTTAATTGTCACATAACACTATGCTGTGGGTATTATTTTTATCCCCCACTTTTATATAAGAGGATGCTGAGGCACAGAGAGGTTAAGTAACTTGCCCAACGTCACACAGCAGTCAATGGGAACCCCAAGAGAGTAAGAAGGATGAGTTTGCTGAGACGTTTGTAGTAAACAGAACCTAGAAAGTCTACCCTCAGCCTCCTTCGGTACCAAATGCTCTTGAAAGGAAAATTGAACCTGAACTTCTTGTTTTATGGCTTCTCTAAGATCTAATCTCTGACTGCAGCCAAATCCTTGGCTCTCGGCATGAACTTAGGGCAACTTTGTTAAGTAGTCTGGTCTGTAGAGCCAGGATTTAAAAGGATAAACTGTGCCTTACAGAGGTAGGATGGTGAGTTTATCGTAACTCATACTCTTAAATGATGTGTGTCATG
Organism: Mustela nigripes; assembly: GCF_022355385.1. Classification (NCBI taxonomy): domain Eukaryota; kingdom Metazoa; phylum Chordata; class Mammalia; order Carnivora; family Mustelidae; genus Mustela; species Mustela nigripes. Next base: position 6,419,256 of record NC_081569.1, read on the forward strand.
TTCTTTGACCCAATAATTCTTACAGGAATATGCTCTGAAGAAATAATCTTAAAGATGATACTTTAGGGAAGACTGGGCGGCTCAGTTGATTAAGGGTTCGACTCCTGGTTTCAGCTCAGATCATGATATCAGGGTCATGAGATCGAGCCCTGAGTCGGGCTCTGCACTTAGTGGGGAGTCTGTTTAAGATTCTCTCTATCTCTCTGTGCCTCTGCCTCTCTTCCAGCTTATGTTCATGCTCTCTCTAAACAAATAAATACATAAGATCTTTTTTATTTTATTTTTTTAAGATTTTTATTTTTAAGTAATCTCTATATCCACCGTGGGGCTCAAACTCACAACCCCAAATAAACAAAATCTTAAAAAAAAAAAAGATGAGGGGCACCTGGGTGGCTCAGTGGGTTAAGCTGCTGCCTTCGGCTTGGGTCATGATTTCAGGGTCCTGGGATCGAGTCCCCCATGGGGCTCTATACTCAGCAGGGAGTCTGCTTCCCTCTCTCTCTCTCTCTCTCTCTCTGCCTGACTCTCCATCTACTTGTGATCTCTGTCAAATAAATAAATAAAATCGTTTAAAAAAAAATATGATGCTCTATGCACCACACAGTGAAAACTTGAAAATAATTCAAATGTTCTACCCGAGCAGGACGGTTAAAAAAATTAGGGATGAAGCATTACACAACACACAAGCACAATGTTTGCAGAGATAGGATAATGAAGGAGAATGCTTATGTTGTTATTTAGGCTTTAAAATTAGTCTGTAGGGTGCCTAGGTGGCTCAGTGGGTTAAGCCTCTGCCTTCAGCTCAGGTCATGGTCCCAGGGTCCTGGGGATCGAGCCCCACATTGGGCTCTCTGCTCAGCGGGGAGTCTGCTTCTCCCGCCTCCTCTGCCTGCTTCTCTGCCCAATTGTGATCTCTGTCTGCCAAATAAATAAATAAAATCTTAAAAAAATTAGTTTGTAAAATTATATACGTGGTTTATTAATTGTATATGCTGCATACCACATTATTCCAAAACATAGTTGCAGACAGACTCTTAACTGACTGAGCCACCTAGGAGCCCAAATGAGGCCATTTCAGAAGGCTTCCTCTCACACATGGCACACTTTTTTTTTTTTTAAGATTTTATTTATTTATTTGAGAGAGAGATAGAGATAGCCACTGAGATAAGGAGAGAGAGCATGAGTGGGGAGGAGAGGGAGAGGCAGACTCCCCACTGAGCAGGGAGCCCAGCACGGGGCTCGATCCCAGCACCCTGGGGTGGTGACCTGAGCCAAAGGCAGATGCTTAATGACTGAGCCACTTGGATGCCTGACACAATTTTTGCCTTTGTCAGAATTGCCTGCATAGGACGAAGGTTAGAAGAACAGATGTGGCCAAATGATGTCAGAGGTTCTTTTGGGGTTAGAGGATGAGGGTATCAGTTCTTTTCTTCTTGAAATATTTCTGTTTTCTAAAGTTCTAATATCATTAGATATTAGTGTGTTACTATGAACAGATGGCGGCCTGTTTTTCTGACTGCCCAAGCAGAGAAGAGTCTGAGCACTGTGGGGCCACACTCCTGGGATGGGGACAGTCACTGTAAGGATAGTGGACATAGAGTCAGGCTGCCTGTACCCACTGGCCTTTCCCAGGAGCAGGAATGGAGCATCCTGAATCCTTTGAGGCAGGCCTGGGCTTGGCAGCTGGACCCAGAGAGTGGAAGTACACTGATTTCAATGAGTCAAGAGCAGGAATTCTGGGTGACCTCTGGCCGGGCCTGGGTGTCACCAGGGGAGGGCTGCAGAGGCTGGCTTCAGACCCCGGTGCTTCATCTACAGCACAAGGGGCCAATTCCGTAAAAACAACACCTGCTGTCTTCCCTCCAGCCCTACTTACTCTCACCTTTGCCATCGCTGAGCTACTTCCTTGGAGTATCACCTCCTTTTTTTAAAGATTTTATTTTTGGGGCACCTGGGTACCTCGTCGGTTAAGCATCTGCCTTTGGCTCAGGTGGTGATCCCAAGGTCCTGGGTTTGAGCCCTAGGTCAGGCTCTCTGCTCAGCGGGGAGTCTGCTTCTCCCTCTCTCTCTGTCCTACCGACGCATGCTCTCTTGCTCACTGTTGCAAATAAATAAATAAAATCTTTTTAAAAATTATTTTATTTCTAAGTAATCTCCACACTGAGCATGGAACTCAAATCACAACCCTGAGATCGAGAGTCGCATGCTCTTCCAATTGAACCAGCCAGGTGTCCCAGAATGTTGTTTCCTTTTTACCCTGTTTGAGGCCCAACACAAGCTCCACTTGGTCACGGAGCCCTTCTAGACTGCCCCGGCATTCCCTCTGGGAATCCCAATAATAACAATGCTGTGTAGGCTTACATCGCACATCCACACTTTGGTCCTGTCTTAAAATGCCTCTTTCCCCTTCTCTCTCACATTGACAGGACCAGCTAATAGCACTGTCGTCGGGCTCCTCAATGGACACTGCACAGGCCTTCTACCGACTATCACTTAATCCTCAACACAAGCTAGGCAGCTGCTTTTTTGATGCCCATTTTACGGATGAGGAAGCAGAGGCCACAAGATGCGAAGTGTCTGGCTCAGGGTCACACAGCTAGCAAGCAGGAGGGCCAGGGCTCCAAGAACCAGTATTTGTCTGCTCTCAACTTCCAATTAAACTAGACCCTCCCAAGAGTTTCCTTAGATTTCTTGGTGCCCCCGTGACCTCGCTGAATGCCTAGTATAAAAAGGAGGCGTGCTATCTTTGTAGAGGAGAGGTCTGCTGGGTGAGGGAGGGGCCAGGAGCATTTTGCAAAAGGATTTCTCTCCAGCAGATGCCAAGAGTGGGCCTGGGTAGAGAAGCACAGAAGTGTGTGTTCACTCAACCAGTGGGGCTCTTGGGGCCGACCTGCTCTGCCAGGAGGCTAGATTCTGAGTCCAGCTTCCCTGCCCCTTACCCCCCCGCCCCCGTCCCCAAATTCTGCCCTGATCAGTCAAGGCTGGGGCCCCTTGCTCTTCTGAACGCTGACACTCGCCAGCGGAAGTCACGCCATCTCGGAAGGGTTTGATTTTCCCCTGGTGTTGGTATCTCCAGAGGGTCGTAAACAGCTTTTCTAGTTTCTACACATGTTCCCAGGCTCCTCCCGGGAACAGAACTCCAGCCCAAGATCCATCTTCCATCACTTCCAGCTGTGTGACCTTGGGCATGTCCCTTCTGGACCTCCAGCTCCCACATGCACAGCGGTTCCGCACCCTCTCCGGCCCAGCAGTGCTGACTGGTGGCCACTATCTTACCCGATAAGGCTCTAACACCACTTCCCGAGGGCCTGCCACACACCTGGCACCCTGCTGGCCTTTCACTGTCATGAGCACACCCTCGCAGCCCTCCAGGGAGGTCCCTCCCATTACCCTTGTGTTTTGTTTGTCTAATTCAAATTCTATTTTTAAATATATAGTCATTGAAAGAGCTCAAAACTCGAAAGCTCCAAAATGTACCCTCTGAGAAGCCTCCCTCCCCTGTTCCTCAGCCGGCCACCCATTTCCCTTCCTGGAGGCAACCCAAACAGCCCATTTTTTGTTTATCCTTCCGGAGACACTAGAACACCCCTCCCCCGCGTGTGCACACACACCAACGTGCATGAACATTATGGCTCCTCTCCCCTGCCTCCTTGACCGGTGGCACACTGCCCTTGCACTCTGGGCATGCAAAGGTACCCTTGCACTGCCTTTGCATGGCACGGCAGACCCTATCTTTATTCTATTAAGCAAGAAGACCTTGCCCACCGCAGATGTTCCGAGGCCTGGCTGGGGAAGGAGGGTCCCTCAGAATGCAGAGCCCATGAGGCTGACTCCGGGAGGTCGTATCAGCTGGCCAGGGCCTCCTGGATGTGTCTATTCGGGGCCTCTCCTCAATGGGCCCCGGGCGTGCTCTGATGGCCACACCTCCCCAGAGCTGGGAAAGCACCAACCAATGGCCCAGCCTGGCAGAAGATTCGAGGTCCTGGAGAAAAAGGGTTTTGTTCTCCACCCCCTCAAGACTGGCAGAAGTTGGCCTGCGGGGCCATGCTGCCTTTCTCTTTACTCTCTCTAAGAGCAAAAATGTTTTCTCTTCCTGCCAAGGCCTGCTGGCCGCCCGGCAGGTCCGGTGGTGTCCCCCCTGAAGGCCCGGCTCCCACGCCTCACCTCCTTTTGACAGCCTTGCTGGCGATGCGCAGCTGCGGGGGTCCCTGCCAAGGCCTCGGGACTCGGCCTCCCTGGGAATGTGCATCTGCTCCCATGTCTGGAGCTAATTGCCGCGCTGGGAAGGAACTCTCCGTGCCCATGCTCCGTGCCAGCCGGCCTTCTGGGACAGCGCGGGGGCAGGGGGACAGAGAGAGCCGGCCAGCGTGGGCTGATGAGGAAATGTCACCGGTGGTTAAGTGTGTATTTACGCTTTTCTCTGCGAAGAGCCCTATTTGCAGGCTCTCCGTTGCCTGGTCTCCAGCAGGCTCTCTGATCCTCAAAAACAACTCGGTCTGAAAGGTCTGCCGAGAGGCTGCCGGCAGCTTCCGGTGCCCCCTGGGTGCTTGTTCCCTGTCCAAGCTTGCTGGCGGAGGGAGGGAGGTCTGGCTGGAGGGGGAGCTGGGAGCCTCGAGCTGCTCACTGCTGACAATTTCTCTTCCCACGAGAGCCAGCGGCCCAAGCCCTGAGTTCTTCTCTTTGCAACCAGGGCCTGGGTTTCTGGGCAAAAAGCCCAGCAGCTGGGCCCCCAGAGCAAACAGCAAGTGAGAGGTTTCTCTGTGCCTTGTCTTCCCAACTGTGAAATGGGCACAAGATGGAGATTTGATGAAGGGAGGGAGCCCCGATGAAACAGGAGAGGGGCAGGCACGACCGCTGGAGCATCTACCGGGACAGTTTGGTTGGAAGAGCAGAACTAGAAGGGCCGACTGGGGCGGCGGGGTTGGGGAGAGGGGGGGCACTGTGTTGGTTGCGGTCCACCCTTGCTCCCAGGGGGAAGTGGGCCCCTAAGCCTGGCAACAGGGAGACGTGACCCAGGGCATCTCTAGCAATGGGCCGGCCATGTGGGGGATGGTGTAGGGGGCCAAGGTAGGCCGCCCCAAGATGGGTCACTTCAGCATAAAGATGGTTTTGAGTTAAAAAGCAATCAAGGGGCGCCTGGGTGGCTCAGTGGGTTAAAGCCTCTGCATTCCGCTCAGGTCATGGTCTCAGGGTCCTGGGATCGAGCCCCGCATCGGGCTCTCTGCTTGGTGGGGAGCCTGCTTCCTCCTCTCTCTCTGCCTCCCTCTCTGCCTACTTGTGATCTCTGTCTGTCAAGTAAATAAATAAAATCTTAAAAAAAAAAAAAAGCAATCAAAACCTGGCAGTGTCCACAAAAAGTCTTAACCTGCCCCTCACTGCCTAAAAAGAACGTAGATAGAGGAGCTGCTCCGGGAAGAGGGCGATCACCACAGAAACTACAATGTAGTAGGAACTAGGTACAGCAGGTTGGGAGGAGCCTGGCAGGGTCCAAGTCCACTGCATCCCGCTGTTTCTGACCCAGCAAACGCTTGTTTACAACACGTCTACACCTTTCCCCCTTCCTAGGAATTGCATCTGCTCCCTTTGAAGTCCAGACCGCTGACCTCTTCTTAGTTCAGAATGACGGTGGATATACCTCATTTCGCCCGACCATCTTCGGAATGTCTGTGGCTGTGTGGATTCTCCAAACGTACGGAACTAAATTTGATTTTCTCCTGTTAATCTCATGTCCATTTGATTCTTAGTCTGGCTAGAAGGACCTCAAAGGGAATAGGGAATTCTCTCTCCCCAGCGGTGGTGGAGGGGCCTGCCCTGTGCAGAAGGCAGCTCCATCCCCCGCCCGGAGAACTGAGTGGTAGGGGGGACAGAGCCCGCTCCAGTGGGGGGACTGTTGGTGGCAGCCTCATGGTGGTGGTGCAGGCTGGAATTTCTTTTTATTTCTTTTTTTTTTTTTTTTTTAGATTTTTAAATTTTTTTATTTTTTTATTTAACAGACAGAGATCACAAGTAGGCAGAGAGGCAGGCAGAGAGAGAGGAGGAAGCAGGTTCCCTGCTGAGCAGAGAGCCCGATGCGGGGCTCGATCCCAGAACCCTGAGATCACAACCTGAGCCGAAGGAAGAGGCTTAACCCACTGAGCCACCCAGGTGCCCCTGGGGGCTGGAATTTCAACAGCAGCCTCAGGACAATGGTCAGGGTGCTTGGGGCAAGCAAGAAAGGGGGTGCCGGTTCTCCCCAGGAAGGCCAGGACAGCAAGGGTTACAGTCCTCTGGGAGGTGGGGGAAGCCAGTGGGGACTGCCACCCCAAGGACTCACGAGTCAGGTGCCAGGAGCGAACTCCGAAAGAGAGGGCCTTGGCACAGCCCCTCCTCCGTGTTCAACAAGGGGACATCTGTTTGCTCCTTCAGGGAGGAAATGGGCTTAGAGCTCTGCCTGTATCTCTGGCTTTGAAATGGCATCGGAGCTGCCCCCGGAGGCCCTTACAGAGAGAGACAGGGAGCGTGGGGTCTGCCTTCTCTCCTGTCTCTGAGAGCCGCTTTGGTCTTTGCTAGAACCTGTCATGCAGCCCTTCCCCAGGTTTGCCTTGTTAGTCCTGAACGAGCTTGCTCCCCCGCTGGGCTTCGGGCTCCTTCTGGTCCCCCTTCAGCATTCCCCACCAGGCCTGGCAGATCCTAAATTCTCAGGATGAGGACGGGGAATTCCAGGAAGCAGCTGTAACTTTCCAGGCCCCCTTCGCAACCGTGGGCCGGTGTCTAGATCCACCGTGGCTTGTGGTTCAAGGGGTCTGACTGGTTTTCCGTGTGGTTCCCTCTCAGGGGCTTCCCTTCCATCCTAGCTTGGTAGCATAATTAGGTTCTTTTTATTTTGTATTTTTAAGATTTTATTTTAAAATACTATTTATTTATTTATTTGACGGATAAGAGAGACAGCAAGAGAGGGAACACAAGCAGAGGGAGAAGCAGACTTCCCATCAAGCAGAGAGCCCGATGTGGGACTTGATCCCAGAACCCTGGGATCATGACCTGAGCCAAAGGCAGACGCTTAACTGACTGAGCCACCCCGATGCCCCAAGATTTTATGTTTAAGTAATCTCTACACCCAGTGTGGGTCTCGGACTCGGGCCGCTGAGATCAAGAGTCACATGCTTTTCCACCTGAGCCAGCCAGGTGCCCCTGGAGCGTAATAATGAAACAAGGTTGGGGTGCCTGGGTGGCTTAGTGGGTTTAAGCCTCTGCCTTCCGCTCAGGTCATGATCTCAGGGTCCTGGGATCGAGCCCTGCATTGGGCACTCTGCTTGGCAGGGAGCCTGCTTCCCTTCCTCTCTCTCTGCCTCTCTGCCTGCTTGTGATCTCTCTCTGTCAAACAAAATCTTAATAATAATAATAATGAAACAAGGTCAAGTTAGGGGAGGTGACAGAAAGGTCTTCCTGCCCTGCTGACTCTCACCTTGATGAATCTGAGAGGCCCGAGGCCCCTGGAGCCCTCATTCCTCCTCCCTCCTAGGATGGAAACACGAAGATCCCAGGTGTCTGGGCCACCGAGGGCAGCAGCCAGAGTGAAGATAGGTTTGCTGGGAGGGTGGAGGGGATGCAAAGCGGACAGGAGGGTTACCAGCGAGGAAAAGGGATGCCTCGGTCTCTACCCAAGGCTTGCCCTCACAGGAAAAGTAATGTTTAGTGCCATCCTCTGAAATTCATGATTGACCAATAAAATTTTTTTTATAGGTGAGGGGCAGGATCTGGAATAACCTTCTCGAACATTGTTCCTGGAGGGTACAGTACCAAACAGGTGGCTGAGAGTTTATCTGTGGAAGAAAACTAGAGAAGTGGACGACCTATCCCCTGGTGTGGGGGTGGGGATTCAGGGGTCAAGGCCCTAGGTCCCCATGGACTGAGCAAGGAAACAGGACATTGAGAGAAGCAGCTGGTACACCAGTCAGCTGTCTTTGAAAGGGAGGTAGGCTCTAGGATCAAGCAAGAACTTGAGAAAGTTGTGCTTCTGTAACATTTATTGAGCAGGGGCTGTGATCACAAAAGATGGAAAGGATCGCCATTTCCCTGAAGGAAGTAACAGTCCTATGGATAAAAATATGGAAACAACCCAAATTTTATCTCCTTCTAGGTACGTGGCCCTGCGCGGGTCCCAACAACTTTCGAGAAGTCCAAGAATCAGAGGAAAGGAAAGGAACTTGCTCCGAATTGCTCCAGGGCTGGCTTCCTGGACTTGAGACCTGTCTCACAGACCCCTCGCTGAGAAGGACCCACACTTGGTGGAAAGCTCTTCTGTTGTCATCTTGAAATTCTTCATAATTTGGGGACAAGGGGCCTGGTATTTTCGCTTTTCACGGAGACACACCCATTTTTAGCTGGTTCCGGTCATTCCCGCTACAGAAGTGGTGGAGCCAGGCTCAGTCCCAGTTTGGAGGACTCGGAATCCCATGGCCCACTCCTGTCCTAAAGTTTCCTTATGGTAGGCCCTCAGAACTTCTTAGTTCTCTCCTGCCCCTTCTTCTGCTTCAAGTATCTAGGGGAGCTGGCCAGAGATGAAGGAGGTCATCTTCTAAGAGCCAGGCAGATGAAAAGACAGAGATTCTGCCCTGTCCCTGCCTGTGCCCCCAAGGGGATGCCCCCATTTTCATAAGTCGGCTTGCCACGTCAGAGCTGATGATTTTCACATCCATCCGTTTGGATCAACAAGCTCCCAGAAGCTTTATTTCCAACTGCCTGGATGCCTTCTGAGATATCTCAACTTTACCTTCCCAAACACAAGAGATCGCCAGAAGAATGATATCCCCTTACCCAACCCCCACCAAGACCGTGGCAGAGGGGGAGGGCCACCCTCGCTAAGAATGCAGTTGGGCCTTTTCTTTCGGTCCAGTCTTTGTGTGTGTAGCTGAGAGCTGCCTGTAAGGAGTGTGGGCTCACTGGGGTTTTTGGTGTTTCTGGCAGACCAAGGGGCTGGGGGTAGGGTGGTGTTAAGTACTAATTACAGGGCCCTTAGGAACACTGTCCCATCCTCCGTAAAGACTAAGTGGTTCTATCTCTGAGGATGAATGTTTGCCCTTTAGAAATGTGGGGGTATCTGATTCAGCAAAGATGAGCTGGATTATTGGGGAAATAAAGAGGCTTTTCCGCAAGTCACCTCGCTGGTAAGACTTTGAAGGGTCTGGACTCTGTGCCAAAGCTTCTTTGACCACCATATTGTTTGACAAGAGCTGCCAGGGCATCAATCAACATTCTAGATTCTAGAAAGACAAATAGAATCTACAGATAGGTTAGGCCTGCGGTTGCGCTGGGAAAGGAGTGGATTTTGAGCTCAAGACATACCAGAGACTTCCTCTGCTGAGGTTAGTAGATACTTGGGGAGGGAGGACTGCCAGGGAGTAAGGCTAGGGACAGGGACACCCCCAAGGGCCCCATGAGAAGGGTTTAATGTCTTAGGATCAAGAGGTTGGCAGTGCTAGATGAGGGTTTTAGGGGCTCTAAGCCCTACTGAGAATTGAGGGGTAAAAGAAGAGTCAGTACAGACCGTTGGTGGGGAGGAAAAAACTCTTGGTTTCTACCTTCTTAAGCTCTGCGCCTGCGGCCCTTCGAATTAAATTGACAAAAGAGCCGTTAACAAATGAAAAGAGTCTGTTTACACACTAGAGTGCTCAATGATGAGTAACTCAAAAGGGATGGGTAGATTTAGGGGTTCCTATATCTAATTTAGTGGGGGAAAGACAAGGGGGAGAAAAGGCTCCTGTGGGAAGTAGAAGTTTCTTTAGGAGAACAAACGGGACAAAAGAATGTCTGGGATAATATTTGTCTAGAAAGGTATGAGTGGTCTTTCTTCTCCAGGGCCATAAAACTCCTCCAGAGAGGGAATCTATGCTAGGTTTACTCTCTCCCGGGAGTAGATCTCCCTCAAAGAAGGAATTTACGGCAATCCTCATTTCTTAGAAGTTTCTGGTTTTAGCCTCCCATGAGGGTTTTTCCTTCATCTGTTGAATCTCAAATGTCTTCAGCTTAAAATATTCTTGGGGCAGGTGGTGCGCTTCGTCAGTGGAACACGCGACTCTTTAATCTCAAGGTTGTGAGTTTGAATCCCACCTTGGGCGCAGTATTTACTTAAGAAAAATAACTTAAAATTTAAAAAATTCTTTACGGGGCGCCTGGGTGGCTCAGTGGTTTAAAGCCTCTGCTTTCAGCTCAGGTC